>NC_066629.1:950984-1119171 GCF_025201925.1 Gopherus flavomarginatus | reverse complement strand
AAAGTGTCTCAGCACATTAACAAGAAACAGCTGGCAGAGCCAATATATATGTGAAATCATACAGGCTGTTCAAGATACAAATTAATTTGTGTTAAGCACTACATTGAATGCTGCAAATATACTCAGAAAGCTCTTCCTCCTCCACACCTTTGAATTGTCGGCCCTTGATAGTAGTCCCGTCTCTCTTCCTCTAGAGATAGGGGTGCGGAAGATAGGCATTTCCACATGCATCAGCCTTGCATGTACTAACAAGACAGGGAGCTGTAGGTGGTCCTTCGGGTTTTGTAACTTTATTCCTACAATCATCTGTTTTCTGAAAATATTGCTCCCTCGTCTAAACTTTCAGAGAAATCCTGAGACATAAATTCAGGTCTTATTAAGCCCAAATGTATTACCCTGACTTTGTGTCTCAGACTTCCAGTAATGGTGATTTGAGGGACTGAATTAGTTAAATTGTCCTGTTGGCAGTAAAACTATATTGTTACTAGTAAAAAGTATTTTCTTAAAATTTGACACAGACTGAGCAGTGAGGCTGCACCCAATTGTGACATAATGAGCCCCAGAAACACCCCAGGGCCCTACCCTATGTGCCAGGTGCAATAGGGCAGGCAGGATCCAAGGGGGGAGGGGCTTAGTATGGGGGAATCCAGGTGTGGGTTGGGAGGGTTCTGTGTGGGGCAGTCTGGGTGCAGGAGGCTTAGTGAGGGATCTGGGTAGAGGGGAAGATCTGGATGCACAAGGACTTATTGGATGGTTCTGGGTGCAATGTTGATGGAACTCTGCCGGAGGATCCAAGTGAAGATGGTTGGGGCTCAGTGTGAGATGTGGGCTCATTGTGAGGATCCAGTGGGGTCAGGATCCAGGTGCAACTGGTTGGGGCTTGATAGGGTGCATTGTTGGGGTGAACCAGGTGCAGGGGGAGTGGGGCTAGTCAGGAGGATTCTGAGTCTAAGGGGGTCTGGATGCTCGGGGAGCAGCTCCCTGTACCTTGATTCCTCCCTCTGCAGCTGAGGAGCGATGGCTATAGGAAATATGGGGGATGAGAGTGGGAGGGAGAGGAGTGAGTTGGCAGAGCTCCCGACAACTGGGGGAGAAATCTGGGGATGGGTCTAACATGACCCCAGATGCCATGCAGGGGAAGAGGAAGTCCCATCGTCCGAAGCCCAGCCGGGACTAGCAGCTCAGCCCAGCTCAAGATAGGAGCCACCAGCCAAGTCAGATAATACATTTTGCTTTTAAATTTTGTCATGTAAATTTTGAGAATGCTTAAACTTCCAAATATTTTCTAATTCAGGTTGGATGGGCAATGGCCTCAAGGTTTAATGTCTTCAAATAATACTTTGCATTTCAACCATCCATTGACTTACAATTATGCTGGGACTTACGTCTGTAAAGTGACCAATTCGCTTGGACAAACAAGTGATCAAAGACGATCTACATTTTAGGTGAGTTGTTGTTTCTCCCTTCACTTCCTAAGCATGCTTTGTTTAAAATACTGTTTCAGAAATTGGATTAGATGTCTGGTTGAATGTGTTTTTTTAGCCATGTTCTATAACAGATTACCTAAAACTCAGTCTTTGATTAAAGATAATATAAAACTGGGAAGGACAAATGGAAATCTAATAGATTGGATATTAGGAAAAAAAATTTTGCACTAGGAGGGTGGGTGAAGCACTGGAATGGGTTACCTAGGGAGGTGGTGGGAATCTCCATCCTTAGAGGCTTTTAAAGTCAGGCTTGACAAAGCCCTGGCTGGGATGATTTAGTTGGGGGATTGGTCCTGCTTTGAGAAGGGGTTTGGACTAGATGACCTCCTGAGGTCCCTTCCAACCCTGAGAGTCTATGAGATCTATTTAATAAACCATTACTCTGCTAGTACTGCCACTGTTTCTAGGGGCTAATACCGTTGTTCAATCATGCATGCCATCTGCCAATTGTAGTACTTACCAGGACCACAGTAGTGTCTGAGATGATACATTAAGCTCTAAGAGAAAGTGTTTCCCTCCCTCTATGGTGAAGACAGCATTATTGGCAACATCCATGCTACCTAATTTGTGATCAGTTGACAAATGGAAGAGATTTTAGCTGGGAAGGAATTAAATAAAATGACAGAGTTGGAGGCGAGGGAAAGAAATGTTATCCAACCCAAGCTTAAAATACTTTTCTGAGGACGTCTGGTTTTATTCCTTTATCCTCAGCTGAGCTGGTCAGAATAACAGTGACGCCTCTCACTGCTCATGCACTCCTATGGAGCAGTCGTAAAGCTAATTACAAGCAGCAAAAATGGTTAGCTCACCTTGCTTCAACCAAGGCCAGCGTAACCCATTTGGCGACCTAGGCAGTCACCTAGGGCGCTATCATTTGGCTGGTGACGGCTGGATGTTTGGCCACCATGGTTGTTGGTGGTATTTTGGGGGCAGGACCTTCCACCACCTAGAGTGCCAAAAGGCTGTCAGCGCTCCTGGCTACACCTGCCCCTTCCCGTCTGTGTGGTACTCTCTTGTGGGTGGGATATTGCTGTTGGCAGACTTTTCATTAGTATTTAAATCAGGAAAGCACTTAATACCAGGTTTCCCATGGTAAAGAATCTCAGGAGCAGACAGAAGTGCCCTGTTACCGTAGTACATGTTCCTTTGAGTATATCAGCATATTGAAAGAGTACCATGGCCTAGTGAAGATCATACATAGTAGCATCAGTAGTAGAGCTGAGACCCAACATTATTATATTGCCACGATGATGGGAGTAAATGAAATGGAATTGCTTAATTTTACCAATAGGTGCAAATGTTTCAATGAATGGGTGGTAGCAGTATTCAGAACATGAACTATAAATTCATTTTACTCTTTCTCTGTTCTTGAGGGCAAATCTGTATGGTAAGGTCTGAATCCATTCTTATCTCAGTAGCTACTGTGCTGGTGGCACTACAGATTCAGCCTGTAGACCACTGAGAGTGAGTAGTGAAGTAACAGCCTCTTTGGCTAACAGAGCAGAAAAAATATCGTTCTTGGAGGCTGTGAATGGAGAATGAAATTGAGCAAGATAGCACCACACAATCCACATTTAAAAACATTGAAGTCACACCCTCTGTATGCCAAGTACATACTTGAGCAGGCTTCACTACTTCATAGCAGAGTGCCACGGGCTGTATACCTCAGACCACATTGACTATAAACGAGTGGGAGGGGAAGGTGAGTGACCTTGAACTCGGTACAGCTTAATCTGGCTTGGGGAGAATTTAGACAATACTGTCAAAGATAGAATTTCAATATTTGAACCAAATTGGTATAAGCATGCAAAATATTAGTGTTAAACCCTTTCAAAAACACATTTGAAGAAGCTCGTAAGTATGCATGTGCAGTTCTATGACCTGAAAATAAATGTATCAATATCTTCCTGAGGATAAATCCCCTGTAAATTGTTCTGTAACGCTCTGTGTTTTGCCTTCATTGAACTATTATGTTACTGAAGACAGCCAATGCTTAATTGGAAAGGTTGACTAAGAAGCTTTGGAAAAACTGTACAAAACCTATGTAAGGGTTTGAAAGCTTCCTGGGTATTTAAAATCAAATAAACCATTTAAACAGAGGTGGTTATTTGTTAAAACAGTAGTTCAAAACTATTTTAGTCCTGCAGCATTGATGACAAGAACACCTAACATATGGGAACTATAATCCTTAAATCCGTTCAGTTGCATGTTAACTAAGGCAGAAGAAATCAGCTGGAAGTAGACATAAATTTTAAAAAGAAATGTAATTTGCTATTACAGATTACAATACATAGAATCTGAACAATTAAATATATTTGATCTTGAAAACAGTTTTTAATGAACAGCTTGCCTCTATTATTTAGACCAGGGGTGGGCAAGCTTTCAGAAGCGGTGTGCGGAATCTTCATTTGTTCACTCTAATTTAAGCTTTCATGTTTTCAGAAGGTCTCTTTCTATAAGTCTGTAATAAATAACTGAAACTATTGTTGTATGTAAAGTAAATAAGGTTTTTAAAATGTTAAGAAGCTTCATTTAAAATTAAATTAAATTTGCAGAGCCCCCTGGACCGGTGGCGAGGACCCGGGCAGTGTGAGCGCCACTGAAAATCAGCTCACGTGCCGCCTTCGGCACTCGTTCCATAGGTTGCCTACCCCTGATTTAGACACATTGAGCATATTGTGGCTGCAGTCTTTGTAAAATGAAATAAGTACCAAATTCTAAAATTACTTTGCTCCCCTTTTTCTATTTCAAAGATAACAAGGATTCTTAGACTTCCAAATGATTTTTTTCCACTAAAAATCAGTATTAACTATTTATATCTTAAACTATTTCAGTTATCCTAACATGCCTGTCCACAGCTTCCAACTGATTATCAAAAAACTTTAAAAACCTCAACAGTGCATACCAGTCTGGAAGAATGGTCAGAAAAATTAGCCAACTAGTCATTAATCTGTAGGTAAACAGCCATCATGATGGTGAAATTTTCAAGATTGTTGAGCTATGCAGAGTACAAAAGAAATTGCTTGGGTGCTAATGTATGATTGCAAATGTACATTCTAAGGGAAATTAAGGTAGACACAATTGTCAATAAACATATTCAACTTCTATAGACTAAGAATTTCATTCAAACATAAACTTAATAAACAAGAAAAGTAAAATCAAAATTGAACATCAAGTTAATCTCTTTCTGTGAAGTTTCCTAAAGTAGTAAGAGAAAAAGGATTGAGAACTGAGCTTAATGTTGGTGAGGAATTTTACCTGATCACATATCTAGCACTAAAATGCTGTAATGCAGGCCTGCACAACTCATAAAGCGGCAAGGGCCATATTACTCCAAAGAAAACAGCTGAGGGCTGAAACCCCCCCAGCACCGCCACCCCCCCCACCTCTGCCAGCATCACCCAACCCCCCTGAAACACAACCCCCCAGCACCGCCCGCCCCCCCCAAAACAACTCCCCCTAAGCGCCGCCCACCCCACAGAAACAAACCCTCCTTCCCCAGCGCCGCCCTGCTGAAACAGCAGTATTGAACCTCGGGCAATATGTTATGGGGGCCCCGAAGGCAATATAATTAATCTAAAAGAAAAATGTCTTTTTTTTACTAGAAGTAGAATAAGATCTTCCCCCACCTTGTAATCAGTTGCCCTGTTGAATGAATGAGGTGTGACTGAGGAAGGCGTGGAAGGCAGCACCTCCAGACAGCTGCAACCCTTGGAGAGGGGCTGGGAGCCAGACCAGATCAGTAGAACAAGTCAGCCACTGACTCCTTGCTCGCCTCCTCACCCCCTGCCACTGCCTGCCCACTCGCTCGCCTCTTCAGCCCCCCTTCCCCGCTGCCGGCTCACCTGCCCCCCTGCCACTGCTCGTCCACTCACTTCCTCAGCTCTTCTCCCTCACCGCCAGCTCACCTGCTTCCCTGCCAATGCCCGCCTGCTCACCTCCTCCAACCCCCGCTTGCCTCCTCAGCCCCGCTTCCCAGACGCCGGCTCATCTGCCCCCCTCGCCACTGCCCGTCCACTCGCTTCCTCAGCCCTTCTCCCTCGCTGCCAGCTCACCTGCCCCCCCGCCAATGCCCGCTCGCTCACCTCCTCAGACCCCGCTCGCCTCCTCAGCCCCCCTTCCCCACCGCCGGCTCACCTGCCCCCCCACCATTGCCCATCCACTCGCTTCCTCAGGCCTTCTCCCTCACCACCAGCTCACCTGCTCCCCTGCCAACGCCCGCCCGCTCGCTTCCTCAGCCCTTTTCCCTCGCCGCCAGCTCACCTGCTCCCCTGCCAATGCCCGCCCGCTCGCCTCCTCAGACCCCCACTCCCCTCTCGCCTCCTCAGCCCCCCTTCCCTGCTGCCGGCTCATCTGGTCCCCCACCATTGCCCGTCCACTCGCTTCCTCAGCCCTTTTCTCTCACCGCCAGCTCACCTGCTCCCCTGCCAATGCCCGCCTGCTCGCCTCCTCAGACCCCCACTCCCCGCTCGCCTCCTCAGACCCCCACTCCCCGCTCGCCTCCTCAGCCCCCCTTCCCCGCTGCCAGCTCAACTACCACCCTCGCCACTGCCCGTCCACTCGCTTCCTCAGCCCTTCTCCCTGCCGCCAGCTCACCTGCTCCCCCGCCAATGCCCGCCCACTCACCTCCTCAGACCCCCACTCCCCTCTCGCCTCCTCAGCCCCCCTTCCCCACCGCCGGCACACCTGCCCCCCCCACCATTGCCCGTCCACTCGCTTCCTCAGGCCTTCTCCCTCGCCACCAGCTCACCTGCTCCCCTGCCAACGCCCGCCTGCTCGCTTCCTCAGCCCTTTTCCCTCACCGCCAGCTCACCTGCTTCCCTGCCAAAACCCGCCCGCTCGCCTCCTCAGACCCCCACTCCCCGCTCGCCTCCTCAGCCCCCCTTCCCCGCTGCCGGCTCACCTGCTCCCCCACCATTGCCCGTCCACTCGCTTCCTCAGCCCTTTTCCCTCGCCGCCAGCTCACCTGCTCCCCCGCCAATGCCCGCCCGCTCACCTCCTCAGACCCCCACTCTCCTCTCGCCTCCTCAGCCCCCATTCCCCGCTGCCGGCTCACCTGCCCCCCCGCCACTGCCCACCTGCTCACCTCCTCCGACCCCCACTCCCCGCTTGCCTCCTCAGCCCCCCTTCCCCGCCGCTGGCTCACCTGACCCCCCGCCACTGCCCACCTGCTCACCTCCTCCAACCCCCGCTCGCCTCCTCAGCCCCGCTTCCCAGACGCCGGCTCATCTGCCCCCCTCGCCACTGCCCGTCCACTTGCTTCCTCAGCCCTTCTCCCTCGCTGCCAGCTTACCTGCCCCCCCACCATTGCCCGTCCACTCGCTTCCTCAGCCCTTCTCCCTCGCCACCAGCTCACCTGCTCCCCTGCCAGCGCCCACCCGCTCGTTTCCTCAGCCCTTTTCCCTCGCCGCCAGCTCACCTGCTCCCCTGCCAATGCCCGCCCGCTCGCCTCCTCAGACCGCCACTCCCCACTCGCCTCCTCAGCCCCCCTTCCCCGCTGCCAGCTCAACTGCCCCCCTCGCCACTGCCCGTCCACTCGCTTCCTCAGTCCTTCTCCCTGCCACCAGCTCACCTGCTCCCCCGCCAGTGCCCGCCTACTCACCTCCTCAGACCCCCACTCCCCTCTCGCCTCCTCAGCCCCCCTTCCCCGCCGCCAGCTCACCTTCCCCCCCCACCACTGCCCGTCCTCTCGCTTCCTCAGCCCTTCTCCCTCGCTGCCAGCTCACCTGCTCCCCCGCCAACGCCCGCCCGCTCGCCTCCTCAGACCCCCACTCCCTGCTCGCCTCCTCAGCCCCGCTTCCCTGCCGCCAGCTCACCTGCCCCCCCACAACTGCCCGTCCACTTGCTTCCTCAGCCCTTCTCCCTCGCCACTGGCTCACCTGCTCCAACGCCTGCCCGCTCGCCTCCTCAGCCCCCCTTCCCCACCGCCAGCTCATCTGCCCCTCTCGCCACTGCCCGTCCACTCGCTTCCTCAGCCCTTCTCCCTCGCTGCCAGCTCACCTGCTCCCCCGCCAACGCCCGCCCGCTTGCCTCCTCAGACCCCCACTCCTTGCTCGCCTCCTCAGCCCCGCTTCCCCGTCGCCGGCTCACCTGCCCCCTCACCACTGCCCGTCCACTTGCTTCCTCAGCCCTTTTCCGTCGCCACTGGCTCACCTGCTCCAACGCCTGCCCACTCGCCTCCTCAGCCCTGCTTCCCTGCCGCCAGCTCATCTGCCCCCCTCGCCACTGCCCGTTCACTCGCTTTCTCAGCCCTTCTCCCTCGCTGCCAGCTCACCTGCTCCCCCGCCACTGCCTGCCCACTCGCCTCCTCAGCCTCCCAGTCCCCTGGCCACTGATGAGCTGCCAAAATCTTAACAACTGGTTCTCTCCTCACCCCACAAGGGGATCATGCCCCCTACCGCCCCCAGGACCTCCTGCCCCATCCAACCCTTCCCTGTCCCCTGACTGCCCCCCACCATCACATACAACCCCTCCTCTCATTCCTGATGGCCTCCCTGGGACCCCTGCCCTATCCAACCACTTCTTCTCTCTGTCCCCTGACTGTCCCTGGAACCTCTGCCCCTGACTGCCCCCCATCACCCCATCCACCCTCCCCTCCCTCCTGATGGCTCCCCCAGACCCTTGCCCTCGTTCAACCCCCCTGTTCTCTGCCCTCTGACCGCTCCGACTCCTATCCACCCCCAAACCCCAACCACCATCCCGAACTCCCCTGCCCCCATCCAACCCCCCTCCTTGCCCCCTCACCGCGCTGCCTGGAGGTGGCTGGCGGCACTTCAGCTCGCCACTTGGCTGGAGCTGGGCCATACTGCTGCCGCACAGCGCCTGGAGTATCAGGTCAGGCCAAGCTTACTGCCCCTCCCCGCTTCCCGCGAATCAGATGTTCGTGTGGGAATCCAGGGAGGATAGAGAAGCAAGTGGCAGATGGTCCAAGTAACTACAGGGTTCTTAGTTTGACATCTGTAATATGCAAGGTCTTGGAAAAAATTTTAAAGAAGAAAGTAGTTAAGGACATTGAGGTCAATGGTAATTGGGACAAAATACAACATGGTTTTACAAAAGGTAGCTCGTGCCAAACCAACCTGATCTCCTTCTTTGAGAAAGTAACAGATTTTTTTAGACCAAAGAAACACAGTGGATCCAATTTACCTTGATTTCAGTAAGGCATTTGGTGTGGTTCTACATGGGGAATTATTAGCTAAATTGAAAAAGACGGGGATCAATATGAAAACTGAAAGGTGGATAAGGAACTGGTTAAAGGGGAGACTAAAATGGGTCATACTGAAAGGTGAACTGTCAGGCTGGAGGGAGGTTACCAGTGGAGTTCCTCAGGGATCGGTTTTGGGACCAATCTTATTTATTCTTTTTATTATGATCTTGGCACAAAAACTGGTAGTGTGCTAATAAAGTTTGTGGATGACACAAAGCTGGAGGTATTGCCAATACAGAAAAGGCCTGGGATATCATACAGGAAGATCTGGATGACCTTGTAAACTGGAGTAATAGTAATAGGATGAAATTTAACAGTGAAAAGCGTAAGGTCATGCATTTAGGGATTAATAACAAGAATTTTAGTTATGAGCTGGAGACTCATCAATTGGAAGTAACAGTGAATGAGAAGGACCTCTGGGTATTGCTTGATCACAGGATGACTGTGAGCCATCAGCGTGATATGGCCGTGAAAAAAAGCTAATGTGGTCTTGGGATGCATCAGGCGAGGTATTTCCAGTAGAGATAAGGAGGTGTTAGTACCATTATATAAGGCACTGGTGACACCTCATCTGGAATACTGTGTGCAGGTCTGGTCTCCCGTCTTTAAGAAGAATGGATTCAGACTGGAACAGTCTACTACGATGATGCGAGGAATAGAAAACCTGTTTTATGAAAGGAGGCTTTTTTAGCTTAACCAAAAGAAGGCTGAGGGGAGATATGATTGTTCTCTATAATATAAATATATCAGAGGGATAAATACCGGGGAGGGAAATGAATTATTTAAGCTCAGTATCAATGTGGACACAAGAACTAATGGATATAAACTGGCCATCAGGAAATTTAGACTTGAAATTAGATGAAGGTTTCTAACCATTAGAAGAGTGAAGTTCTGGAACAGCCTTCCAAGGGCAGTGGGGGAGGGGGTGTCTCAAAAGACACATCTGATTTCAGGATTAAGGTTGATATTTTATGGAGGGGATGGTATGATTGGATAGCCTAATTTTGGCAACAAATTGATGGTTGATTATTAGCGGTAGATATGCTCAATGGCCTGTGACGGGACATTAGATGAGGTGGGATCTGAGTTACTGCAGAGAATTCTTTCATGGGTATCTGGCTGGTGAGTTTAGCTGATCGCTATGGTTGGGTTCGAGAAGGAATTTTCCTCCAGGGCAGATTTGGCAGAGGCCCTGGGAGTGGGGGCAGGGGCTTTCACCTTCCTCTGCAGTGTGGGGCATGGGTCACTTTCTGGAGGATTCTCTATGCCTTGAAGTCTTTAAACCATGATTTGAGGACTTCCGTAGCTCAGACATAGGTTAGGGGTTTATTACAGGAGTGAGTGGGTGTGATTCTGTGGCCTGTGTTGTGAAGGAGGTCAGCTTAGATGATCTTAAAGTCTATGACTCTGACACAAAGCATCAAATCCCTAGGAAGCTGTGTTAGATTCCAAGTTGGTGATGACATGTCTATTGCAGTTCAGGAGTCCTAACACTTCCAATTCTTATTGCCAAAGGAACTGTGAATAGTAGGAGTGGTCTTGGCTATGACGGTTGCGAGGGCTCTTACAGTGCCGGCACAACTCCAAAATAACAATGCTATTAATAAAAACTCTCTCTCATGTAGGACATGCATACCAAGAGCAGAACCTGTGGACAAATACCTAGGAGAATTTGTTACTATCAGTTAGGTAACTATACTATTTCACTGATATTAACATCAGTGTGGATCCTGTGAGCTGTTCTTCACCCATTTCTTCAATCTTCAGCTACCACGGGCCTCGCATTATAAGGGACCTGAGGGAGGGTCACCGCCATTCCACTCCCTAGACCCTTGCAAAGGAATATGAGGAGGGATTGGGCACATGTGCAGCCCTCATGGACAATGTTAATTTAAAAAAAGAAGTCATGTACAGTGGGATCTGCACTGGCAACTTCTTAAAACCCCAACAAAAAGCAACCCCCCCAGTTATTGCAGGATAAGTTTAGTTACTTGTAGTTCAGAAACCTTTCTACTCAAGCTAAATTCTTCCAACAGATCCTGGGAAATGGCTGTCCCATCATTTTGTTCCAGTCTTTAGCAACACATTCGTAGGCTAGTGGCTCTCAACCAGTGGTATGTGTACCACTGGAGGTATGGAGAGGTCTTCCAGGGGGTATATCAACTCATCCAGATATTTGCCTACTTTTACGTCAGACTACATAAAGCACACTTAGCAAAGTCAGTACAGACCAGACTAAAATTTCATACAGGCAATGACTTGTTTATCCTGCTCTATATACTTTACCCTGAAATGCAAGTACAATATTTATATTCCAAGTGGATTATTTTATAACTGTATGGTAAAACAGGCAAGCAGTTACTCAGTAAGTGTGCTGTGGCACTTGCAATTTTATGTCTGATTTTTGTAGGCAATTAGTTTTGCAGTTAAGGGAAACGTGGGGTACACAAGACAAATCAGACCCTTGAAAGGAGTACAGTAGTGTGGAAAGATTGAGAGCCACTGTCTTCAGCCAAATATGTCACAATGGACTAATTATTTTGTATGCCTCAATTTTCAGGTGCCCAATACGAAACACTGTTTCACTGGGTTGGGTATGAGATACTTCCCTGGAAATGAGATGTCTGCAGTTCGTTAACAAAAAACCCAATAGTGTTTACTTGCTTCTGGAAATTTTGTCCTTGAGCTGTTACAGCAGCAACAGTGGAATAATTCTGGCCTCAACCTTGGGTAGTTGGGGGAGGAAGGAACGGGGGGAAACGGGGTTGTTCTTTTATTTCAGAAAAAGTTAAATTTACAAGAACATTTAAGACAGTTCAATTTTAGAAAATACTAGAGAAGCTTTAATAGCTATTGCTTGTTAAGAGTATGAATTGTCAGGTTTCCAAACTAAGTAGTTCCTAGATAAAAGTCAGTACAAAATACAAGTATTCTGGATCATATTTTCTTGAGACTTGGACACACATAAATGAAAAATGAGGCAATAATCCCATTTTAATTGACACTTTAAGATAGCCTCATCTTGCAGTCCTTTTAGACATTCTGGTTGTGGAATATAACCATTGTGTTGTGGAATATAACATTGGCCAAACTGGACAGTCTCTACGGAAAAGGATAAATGGACACAAATCAGACATTAGGAATGGCAATATACAAAAACCTGTAGGAGAGCACTTCAGCCTCCCTGGCCACACTATAGCAGACCTTAAGGTGGCCATCCTGCAGCAAAAAAACTTCAGGACCAGACTTCAAAGAGAAACTGCTGAGCTTCAGTTCATCTGCGAATTTGACACCATCAGCTCAGGATTGAACAAAGACTGTGAATGGCTTGCCAATTACAGAACCAGTTTCTCCTCTCTTGGTTTTCACACCTCAACTGCTAGAACAGGGCCTCATCCTCCCTGATTGAACTGACCTCGTTATCTCTAGCTTGCTTGCTAGCACACATATATATACCTGCCCCTGGATATTTCCATTACATGCATCTGAGGAAGTGGGTATTCACCCACGAAAGCTCATGCTCCAAAACGTCTGTTAGTCTATAAGGTGCCACAGGATTCTTTGCTGCTTTTAAAGAAACTTGTCTACAATATTACATATTCAAATTAATCTTACTAGTTCAGGTTTTCAACTAACCATATCTTATAGATCCCTTAACACTATAGAAATCAATTAGCAAAAAATCTGCAGTTGACACTGGTTTTACTTCATGGCAATTGGAAAATGCTTTCCAAGAAGCAAGCATTGCTTACGTGTGACCACAAATGGAAGAGTTTAAAGGATGAAACTTCAGAAAACAATTCTCTCTGGTCAGGAGAACTAAGGAAGGACTATAGCACTATCTTTTATTTCTTAAATACTTGAGTTTTCCCCTATTACCTGGTTCTGATGCCATCTGAAGCATTGTAGATATGAATCTAACCTTTATTTCTTTAATAGAACTGACAGTTGTGTCAGCCTTGATTTGAGAAAAAAAGAGTTGATTTCAGTCTTTGCCCTTAAATCGAAGGATGATAATGATCCTGGTAAATTAGGATTGTTAAAAGCTTTATCCTTTTTCCATTATAGGATGAAATAAAGTTTTTTTTCACTTCAGGTTGAACTTCTGGATCACTAAAATCATAATCTGAATTCCTTTTGTTCATTTCTTTAGTGCATTTTCTCTCCTCTCTTGATCTTACTTCTAATTTTGTTTTGTTCAGTTACTTCCATTGCAAGCTGAGTCACGACTTGGACCATTCTCATGAGTTTCATTCTTGGCGTTTAGTTGCCTCGTTAGTAACAAACAGTGTTAAGAATGAGTTAAAGATGGGTTCATGCTTTAGTATCTGTTGTGTAAGCAGGTTTTTTTTTTTAATATTCTCTCTCAAATGTAACCTGAAGTCATGAGTCAAAATTTCAGTTTTAAAAACTTTTGGATGAATTACGTTAAGCTTGCAGCTGGTGATAAGCTGCTAATTCGTACAGCGCTTAAGAAATCCTACTCAATATATTGTTTGTGATTTTGCAGTTTAAGAGACCACGAAGTCACTTCGTTTTAAACCACTTGCAGATATTAGGCAGTCATATGACTTCAGGCGGTTTTTACATATAGAAGCGTGTACATTGCCGGTTGACTTAGAAAATCAAAAGAAAAAAGGTCTTGTCATACAACATCAGCAGCAGATTTTAAGTGATGTTTCAGTGCCTACCCTTGAGAGCAAGCTAAAACTCAGAATGTGTGCCATTAAGGAGGAGACAGAAAAATTAGAATTTAAAAAAAAATGCTTAAAAACAAGTTAAACCAATCAACATTCTGGAAATGTACTAGTTATTACGTATTTTTAGTGACTTCAACTGGTTTCTGTGGAATATTTTTTTTCAAAGAGTGGTTTAAAATATAAACTTGAATTGTTACACTGCTGACATTCTCTTAAAAGGAAATTCATAAGCAAAGAACTGCACAACATAATTGAACTTTCAGTTCCTTCACCGTTCCCCACTTAAGCTCTTGAGGTTCTATTAACACAGTCAACGTTTTGGGGAGAATAATTAAAATCAATAACTTACGTTCTGCTAACTTAGGACACAATGCATATTTTTTTCATTCTTTACGACTTTGCTTCAATGCACTGAACAATTTCAAAATTTAATAAAACTTTAAGTAAAAATGAAGATACTGTTTGTCCTTCACCTCTATTATTCTTATCTTTGGCTGAAGAATTGGTTAGTGGTTGGTTCTATTTTGTTGTTGCTGTTTTGCAGTAGATAATATCCCCTATGGATGAGATAAAGCTGGTTGGAAGTAGTCAACTATAATATCTACATAAACTGAAAGGAACTTCTCCATTGTTTTAGGATAATTAATGGTTATTTTTAAAATTTGACAGCAATTGCTTTTGTGCTACAAAAGCAATTACCCACTCTGCTTATTGTATAGCCCAAAATTAATACATAGAAGCCAATTCAGAATTAGTTGAAAAAACTGTCATCTGTATTGCAAAAGTACTTTATAATTGCTTAAACTTGTTAGAAACGTAAGAAAGAAAAAGTATTGGAGGTTAGTAGATAGCATCATATTTACATATTCATCAACTTGGCTTTCTTATAAACCCTCTACTTATTTAGCTTGTATTAACATTCTTTGCCTTTTCTGTGTCTTGTCTACCCTATTCCTCTTTCCATTAGATCCTCCTACTGCTACTACACGACCACCCATGCTTCCATTGCATCCTTCAACTGATGGCATCAGAGCCTTAACAACAGAACCAGAACTAATGCATTTTCCGACATCAACCTTGTCTTCCTTCATTGCTGGCAATCAGGGTACCATCATCGCTAATGCAGTGTGTGGAGCTCTTTTTCTGATACTTGTAAGTGTTTTGGTTGGAGTTATCTGCTATAGGAGAAGATGGACAGTCTGTGGTTACTACTTTGCTAGGAACTACATTCCACCATCAGATATGCAAGAAGAGTCCCAAATAGATGTTCTCCATTCAGATGATGTGGGCTCTCATCCTGACAGCATAAAAAAAGAAATAAAACATCCAGTGAACAGTCCAACATCAAAAGATTTAGAAGGCCATCTGGAAGACAATCCAGAATGGAACAATTTAGTCAATACTAACAGATCACATGAAGGGTATGAAAGACCAATGGAAGACAGAACACTGGGAAGGAAGGACATGGGTGGTGAATGTTACAATGACAATGAAGACGACAATCCAGAATGGAAAAATTTAGTCAGTTTTAAGAGATTCAAAAAACTGTATGAAAGACCATTGAATTACTATGAAGGAGGAACACTGAGAAGAAAGAACAAGGGTGGTGAATGTTATGATGACAATGAAGAAGACAATCCACAATGGGACAATTTAGTCAATATTAAGAGATCCCAAGAACAGTGTGAAAGACCAATGGATTATTATGAAGGAGGAACACTGAGAAGGAAGGACATGAGTGGTGAATGTTATGATGACAATGGAGAAGACTTTGTGTTACATGGAGATGGCTCAATAGAATCCCGGAGGGAACTGTATGTGTAGTAACCACTGATACTGTTCCGTTCATTAGTTGATCACTTTCAGGTTGCTCATTTTTATTTGAGGAAAAACAAGCTTTTTGAAGTTGATTTTCAAGCTTTTGATATTGTAAAAATCTGGGTTAAATGTATCTGAGCTGCTTTATGATTTTTCAGTGCTGTACTACTGTCTTTGAAAATATTGGGCTTTTGATGCATAATGCTTCATTCGTCTGCTGCACACATAGGAACCAAGTGCTAAATTAAAGTTACCATACAACAATGTTAGAGTTAAAAAGCAGCTGTCTTGGCTTTGCGATTTAAAAACAGTTTACCTGAGACTATGATCAAGTATAATCTGTGTTAAGCACATGCTTTATTGTATGTATATGTGTGTGTATACACACACACTTACTTTAGACAAAAAAATGAGTGAATTAGTCTCAAAACTGAAGTTAATCTGAGGTAAATTCAATTCTTAAATGTAATTTTTATGATAAAAAAGAACTTGGATTTGCTTAAATCTATTTTTTCCCAAAGGTATATTTTACTTTTCTACACACAAATGAATACCTCTTTGTTTTAATGAGCCTTCCTGCAATGCACAGTTAGTGGTAACTTTTTTAAAATAATACATGTTGCATTGAAAAAGTTAGAATTTTCAATGAAGGCATTTTAGAGGCATAACACTGACTATATGGAAGGTTTTGTCTTGTAGCTGATTTTTGAGAACTATTGTTACACTACAGTTCATTTCCAAAAAGTACGATTACAGTCTATGTACAGAATTAGTCAGCTGTAGTCCTGCACTTCACACGTCATCAAAATCGGATTCTCGAACTTAAGAGAATTTTCAACTAGAAATAAGATGAGGCCAGGAAAGTTTTCTCTGGGATTGGGAAATACAAGGTTAGGTCTCATTTCAGGTACAAATTCTAAGCGTATAGGGAAAACAAATGGAGTTAATGTAGCTAAGATTTAGAAATTTAAGATTTTAGCAGAATACAGCATAACATGGTGTGCAGAACATAAAAGGTAAAAGGGCATATTTTTACAATGCTCTGTGATTACATCATTGCTTTAAAGAGTTGAGCATACTTGAAAAAAACATATTAATGAAAAGGGGTTAACGTAAAAAAAGTGCTATTTAAAATAAAGCAAGTAGGGAAATAACTATTGTTATTTGATGCTGTTGAAAAATAATTTGTACCGGAATCTCCAGGATTCGCAGAACAGCAGTTGTATGTATTACTCGGTTGGGTTTGTTTGTATTGCATTGGTTGCTTTGTTGACTAAAACAGTAAGCAGTCTTGTAGCTAGGAGAGGCAGATGGCTCCCAGCAATGAAACTGAATGCTTGGAAGTCAGTTTCAAGAGCTGGAACAACCTTGCCTCTCCTTCAGTAGTAGGTTCACTGCTTCATCTTTGCAAATGAATAGAACGGAATCTGAGTGAAATTAATTCAGGAAATCCAGTTTGAGGGCAGTTACATTGTAAAACTGAGAGGTGAGAAATAGTTCTGTGGTGAAATCCCATTTTAAGCTCTCATCTTGACATGCATTCATGAGTTAAACTCTTACCCAGCAAAACTTGCCTTAATGTTGAAGTCCAGAAATGAAAAAAACTTTGCTGGGGGGGTGGTATTGCCACACAAATAAAAATTTAACAAGTTTGGACCAGAATTTTAAGGAAGCTGATTGGCTACTTTTTTGAATGTTTCCTTTAGTAATAAAAGCACTGCAAAATGACAATATTTAGAGCATTGCAACAAAGACAGTATCTGTATTAGACTTTTGACAGTTTGTGATGCCAAATGACTGCGTGTCTTACATGGTTATTAATACTTGCAAATAAAAATAAGCATTTATCTAACAAACAATTCCTGAGCAGAAGTTTTCATTCTCTTAAGTTTTAGTGATGTTACTAACTCTAACAATAAAAGGAAAGTAGCTCCCTGCTATGTGTGTTAGTAAGGTACCTTGTAATCACCTAGAAAAATTATGCTCATCTCAAGCCTTGGCAAAAATAAGGTGGAGTAATGACAGGGCCAGGAGGGTCATAGTTTAGGGCCACCAAGCTGCAGAGTGCCCAATAATGTTTGCCTGAAGCAGTGTATGACTGTATCCGTTTGAGCAGTGTCCAACAGCTTTGGGAGCTGCTTCATCAGAAGGCATTTTCTTTCTGTGTGTAAGGATCTGTAGACTTCCATTCTTCTCATGTATACCACTGATCCTTGTGGCCAAAGGAGTGAAGAGCCTAGATGCCAACTCAGCTGTTTGCTCCCCCACATCACAATGAAGAAAACAGATCAATTGTGTACACTTCTGGCTTGGAGGGGGATAGTGCCATTGCACCTTCCCCAGAGTGAGTAACCTTCTTGTACACATAGAGACACATCCATAGTCTACTAAGGACCATTGTGCTGGCCAGAGTGACCACAGGTGCATGGGATTCTTCCATCCTAAGTGCAAGACTCTGCACTTGTCCTTGTTGCACCTCGTCAGATTTGTTTTGGCCCAATCCTCCAGTTTGTCTAGGTCACTGTGGACCCTATCCCTACCCTCTACGTATCTACCTCTTCTCCCCAGCTTAGTGTCATCCACAAACGGGCTGAGGGCGCAATCCATCCCATCATCCAGGTCATTAATGAAAAAGATAGTATGCTTTTACAGAGGTGGAAGAAAGCAGAGCATGAGGCTGACCATGAATGAGTTTGGAAGCTACATGAATCTCTGGGGCAGTACCAGACAGGGTCAGGGCATGCATCCCTTCAGATGTTGATGGAAGGTTTGCATGTGCAGAGTGCTAAAGTATTTTTGTCCGTCCTAGTGACATGGCCAAGAAACTAATGCTGAATACTGCAGCTGACAGAATGCAAAGTATCACACCAATCTCTCTCTTGTTAGAAGAGCGTTCTGCTAAACTCTGCGCATGTCCAGCCCAATCGCAATCCCTACCTTCATCTGGCTTCTCTGACTCAGCACAAAATAAAATACACACAAGATGACATTTGGAAAGATGAGAGTTTCAGTTGATGGACCTGCCAGATAACAACTGCTGCTGCTGGAAATAGAGTGGGGGAATATATCAGAGAGATTACACTGATCAGGCCTTTGGAGAATTTACCAGGAAAATCCTCACGAAAGCTCATGCTGAAATAAATTTGTTAGTCTCTGAGGTGCTACAAGTACTCCTGTTCTTTTTGCGGGTACAGACTAACATGGCTGCTACTCTGAAACCAGGGAAATCCAAACATTTTATAATTTGGGATTCTGAAGAAAAGTACAGGGAAATGAGCACCTGGATTTCAAGTTACATCACCCTGTGTGCCTCCAGTTCGTCCTCTCAACTTTTCCCTGTCCTGTTAACTCAAGAGTAAATAAGCCAGCTACAATTCTGATTTCAGGAGCAGTTCTTTTCACCCCTCTGGATCTATCACCAGGTGTTAGACAGAAGTTGAGGTGCCTCCCACCTCTCTTGTGTGGTGTAGTGTACAAAAGAGAGAGAGAAATTATTTTTGCAAACAGATTTATTTAAGTAACAATGGGAAAAGGAAAAAATCATGAACTATAAAAAAAAACCTCAGGTCCTAACTAACTGGAACCTTGGCAACAACTGAACAGAAGAGAACTAAAGAATAGCCCAAAAATACTTTACTGTCTCCAGGTTTTCTTAACTAGGAGGAATGAGTTTAAGATGCAGTTGTCATCACAGGTGATCCACAGTCTCTCGGGATCTGGAAGCTGACATAGTGGGACCCTGGGTGATAGTTCTCTGGGTCCTGGTGACTAGTCACAAATGTAAGGGGACGGTTTTCCCCTTACTGACATTCAGTGGGGGTGTTTTGGTTGCTAGCTCCCAGCCCTAAAATGGGGAGGGTCGATGGAAGGTTGGGACCCTGGGACTGACAGTCCCCAAGAATAATGGGGATAGACCAGTGCTCCAGGTCAGCCTGATTGACAGGGTGGGAAGGCTAATCAGGGAGTCAGAAGACCAGGGAGATTCCATCCTCCATGTGAGCTGGAGCTGCCTGGGTCAGACAGAGGGGGGCCGAGCTCAGGAGAGAGCAGGGCCCGAAGCTGAACTGGGAGCAGAGCTGGGCCAGAAAAGCAGCCCAGGGAGCAGGTCAGAGCAGGGAGCAGAGCCAGACACAGCCCAGGGAGAGCAGATCTTGTGCTGGGAGCAGAGCTGCAGCGAGCAACTGAGGCCAGCCAAGGGGGGACCCTGGGCAAAGGGCCCACTGCAGAAAGACACCCCCAGCCAAAGGTCCTTGCAGGCCAGACTGGGAAGGGGATCTTAACCCTATGGGGAGCTGACGCTGGGAAGAAGGGTCCCACAACCCAAAGCCCATTGGTGTGTGGCCACCACCATTGCAAGTGTCCAACCCGCAGAATCCCTGCAGCACAGCCAGAGTCTGAGAAGGAGGCCTGAAACCTACAAGGAACAGACTGAAGTGCCCTGATGTCCAGAGACACTGTCTGTGGTGTTCCCTGCCACAGAGCAGGACAATGTGTTTTCCTTTAACCTTTCCCATTTTTCTTATTTTTTTTAAATTAAATTGTTAATTAAACAACTTGCACTGGCTTTAAATTGTATGAAATGATCAGTGGGTCAGGGAGGTGCCTATCCTGGGTGACCACAGCAGGGTTGGGGGTCGAGCCCCCCAGGAATTCTGGGCCCAGCCTTGTTGGGGTTATGAGGACTCTGCCAGACAGGAGAGTGGAAGGGGAGACCTCATGGGCAGGGAGGCCTCTGGGTAAAGGAAGTGAGAGCGAAGACTCAGTTCCTTTCGCTAGCCCACTTCACTGGGGTAGTGCAGAAGCCAGAAGAGTTCCCCACAATAGCAGGACCATTTCCCGGCGTACACAAAGGTAGGATTTTGGAACTCTGGAACACCACAGTGTTGAAGGTCAGTGACTGGATGTTAACAGTCTTTAATGTCTTTACAGATGCTGGTGATCCTGATCTGATGGCATGGTCCTGTGGTCTTGATCCAAGTATCTGACACTGCAGAAGAAGACTGCACCTTGACTGTCTATATAATGAACAGCCCCTGAGCAAAAGGTGCTCAGATTCTTTTTTTAAAGACGCATGTGCCAAAGTTGTGAGGTAGGTAGGTCTCTAGGAGACAGTTGGAACAGGTTCCAAATGTCTGTTGGCCTTGTTCCTGCCAAAGTTCCATAAAGAAACTTCACACATTTTTAGAGCCCAAGCCATCCTTTGCCTCAGCTGCCCTGAGGGACACCTGAACTCCAGCATGGAAAATGGGGCTACCTGCCCAGAACACGTACAAACAACAGTAAATGTAAAAAGAAACAGCTACAAGTGCATAGAATGGACTATACTGACAAGGAAATGAACAAAAACCATTCAACACTTCTGGTCCAGAGTTAGCAAAGTATGACCAAGGGCAGGGCCGGCTCCAGGATTTTTGCCGCCCCAAGCAGTGCAAAAAAAAGACAACTGTGATCACGATCAGTTCTACCGCTGCCGCTTTGGCGCATGTGTCTTTAAAAAAAGAGTCTGAGCACCTTTTGCTCAGGGGCTGTTCTTTATATAGACAGTCGAGGTGCAGTCTTCTTTCGCAGTGTCAGATATTTGGATCAATTCGGCAGCTGGTCTTTCGCTCTGAGAGGGAATGCGGGACCTGCTGCCAAAGAGTCCGACGTGCCGCCCCCTCCCCTTGGCTGCCCCAAGCACTTGCTTGCTAGGCTGGTGCCTGGAGCCGGCCTTAACTGAGGGGGTACCTCTGGCACAAGCTGCTGTGTATGGCACAGGGCATCAGCCTGAGAGTGCAGCATGAGAAAGTTCAAAGGTAGCAAACTTTTGCGGATGAGGGATGCTCTGTCTTAATTTGTTACCATTGTGAAATCTCCATTGAAGATGTGGAATTTTTCAAAATAGAAAATCTTCCCTATTCTAACAAGATATAGAAACAAGAACTATGTACATTTCACTTGAACTGGTTTTACACAAAACAATCTGAACATATTCAGAGATAGTTATTAACACTTTTTTCCTTTTCTGACATGTAATGCAAGGTTACACTTCTCTGCTTCTTGTTTATATTTCAGAAGTGTTGTCTGAACAAAAATATTGCTTTTAACAAAATCGTTCCACAATGTAAATTTTAAATAGGTGAACTATGCACGCGTGTCGCATCTGTATTCTTTCTTCACTGATTCCCTCTGGAAGGCAGGCTACGTGTGCCCACCTCTTGCAAGAGTCGCACTGCACCTTTCATAAGTTATAAATGAGAACGTGAAATCACACAACTAATAACTGTACAGATAACTTCAACTAATGTAAAGGATACAAAATAATATTCCTTCAATGTATTATCATTATTCAAGATCTGACTATCATCATCAGTGGAAATGCTTGCTACGGTGGAATTGTTACAAGAATCGTGATCCTTAGGCGGGTAATTATGTTTGGATAATATGCAACTGGCTCTATCTTCAACCAGGAGCTTTGTCCTTGTACTGCCTTCTCCTTACTTATCTGCTCAAATACATATCATCAACGACTTAGATGTTGGCATAGAAAGTACACTTATTAAGTTTGCAGACGATACCAAACTGGGAGGGATTGCAACTGCTTTGGAGGACAGGGTCAAAATTCAAAATAATCTGGACAAATTGGAGAAATGGTCTGAGGTAAACCGGATGAAGGTCAATAAAGTTCATCGAGGTTTGTTGCATGGACGTGCACAGGCAGAAATTGTGGAAAAACAACATGGCTTGTCTCATAACCTAAGTCGTGCAGAACGCAATGCCATCCACAGCGTCAGAAACCACCCTGACATTATCATCAAAGAGGCTGATAAAGGAGGTGCTGTTGTCATCATGAACAGGTCTGACTACCAAAAGGAGGCCGCCAGACAACTCTCCAATACCAAATTCTACAGACCAATTCTCTCAGATCCCACTGAGGAATACACTAAGAAACTGCACCATCCACTCAGGACATTCCCTACACTAACACTGGAACAAATCAACATACCCTTACAGCCCCGACCAGGGTTAATCTATCTACTACACAAGATCCACAAACCCGGAAATCCTGGACACCCCATCATCTCAGGCATTGGCGCTCTCACTGAAGGACTGTCAGGATATTTGGACTCTCTACTCAGACCCTATGCCACCAGCACTCCCAGCTATCTCCGTGACACCACTGATTTCCTGAGGAAACCATAATGCATTGGTGACCTTCCAGAAAACACCATCCTAGCCACCATGGATGTAGAGGCTCTCTACACAAACATCCCACACACAGATGGAATACAAGCTGTCAGGAACACTATCCCTGATGATGCCACAGCGCAACTGGCTGCTGAGCTCTGTGCCTTTATCCTCACACACAACTATTTCAAATTTGATGACAATATATATCTCAAGATCAGTGGCACTGCTATGGGCACCCGCATGGCCCCACAATACGCCAATATTTTTATGGTCAACCTGCAACAACGCTTCCTCAGCTCTCGTCCATTCACGCCCCTTCTCTAGCTACGCTACATTGATGACATCTTCATCATCTGGACCCATGGAAGGAGTCTCTGTAAAAATTCCACCACGATTTCAACAGATTCCACCCCATCATCAACCTCAGCCTGGACCAATGTACACAGGAGGTCCACTTCCTAGACACCACAGTGCAAATAAGTGATGGTCACATTAACACCACCCTATACCGAAAACCTACCGACTGCCATGCCTACCTTCATGCCTCCAGCTTCCATCCTGGGCACATCACACGATCCATTGCTACTGAGCACTGAGGTGCCAAGCACTGAGGTACAACCGCATCTGCTCTAACCCCTCAGACAGAGACCAGCACCTACGAATCTCCACCAAGCATTCTCAAAAGTACAATACCCGCACCAGGAAATAAGGAAACACATCAACAGAGCCAGACATGTACCCAGAAGCCTCCTACTGCAAGACAAACACAAGAAAGAAACCAACAGGACTCCACTGGCCATCACATACAGTCCCCAGCTAAAACCCCTCCAACGCATCATCAGGGATCTACAACCCATCCTGGACAATGATCCCACACTTTCACAGGCCTTGGGTCGCAGGCCAGTCCTCGCCCACAGACAACCTGAAACATATTCTCACCAGTAACTGCACACTGCACCACAGTAACTCTAGCTCAGGAACAAATCCATGCAACGGACATCGGTGCCAGCTCTGCCCACATATCTACACCAGCAACACCATCACAGGACCTAACCAGATCAGCCACACCATCACCGGTTCATTCACCTGCACGTCCACCAATGTAATATATGCCAGCAATGCCCCTCTGCTATGTACATCGGCCAAACTGGACAGTCGCTACAGAAAAGGATAAATGGACACAAATCAGATATTAGGAATGGCAATATACAGAAACCTGTAGGAGAACACTTCAACCTCCCCAGCCACACTATAACAGACCTTAAGGTGGCCATCCTGCAGCAAAAAAAACTTCAGGACCAGACTTCAAAGAGAAACTGCTGAGCTTCAGTTCATCTGCAAATTTGACACCATCAGCTCAGGATTAAACAAAGACCGTGAATGGCTTGCCAACGTACAAACCCAGTTTCTCCTCCCTTGGTTTTCACACCTCAACTGCTAGAACAGGGCCTCATCCTCCCTGATTGAACTAACCTCATTATCTCTAGCTTACCTGCTTATATATACCTGCCCCTGGAAATTTCCACTACATGCATCTGACGAAGTAGGTATTCACCTACGAAAGCTCATGCTCCAAAACCTCTGTTAGTCTGTAAGGTGCCACAGGGTTCTCTGCTGCTTTTACAGATCCAGACTAACACGGCTACCCCTCTGATGCATAGCAGAGGTGAGCTTGTAGTTGCCAAAAGTCCTTTTAGAAATAGTCCATAGGTTACGGTCCAATGTCCGTATTCAGGGTGGCTCCAATCAATGAGTGGGGATCTCAGTCCTTAGGGCTTAAGTTTCCCCCTCTTGAAACCCAAAGCAGATCTGAGATGAAGGATCATGTTCCAGGATTCTTATACATTTACAGCAGCCTTTTGGCCCAAGGAAACAATGGGCTTAACTCCTTCTCCCAAACATCCTGGCAATTAGCACAGAGTAATTTATCCATTAAACAGTTCAGATACAGGTTACCACAACCTTCAAAAGAGACACATAGACAATAATACTATTTCACTCAAGTATTATCATAAATGTTAATATTCCTTTTTTTGATCTTTGAATTAAAACTATAGTAATAGACAAGACTTGTTTGCTTACATCACAAGACCTGAGCAAACATCTCCCCTTCTGCCTCTAACAATGCAGACTGTATTTCAAATCTCAATTCATTTACATATCTTCCTAACCAGTCCTTAAGGTTCACCGCTGGAGGTCAGGTTAGTTGGTGAGTTAATTAACTCTTTCTGGCCCTGTCACCTTTCTATGAGATATTACATTATACTTATAATGTCACAAAGGAGTTGTACATTTTCCAGTAAATTTATAATTATGTTCTTTACAATGTAAATGTAAATATAAAGTTAGTAAAACAGGATTTAGTTTTATTCCAGTACAGACCCAATTGTCGATGTCTTTGTCATCCCAGGCCAATAGTATCTTGTGTTCATGGCTATTGTAGTTTTGACTATTCCTTGATGTCCACCCTGTGAACTGCCATGATATTATTCAGAGTTGTAGGGCTTGTTTCATGGTGTGCACAACGACAACTTTTCTTCCCTTGACAGAATGGAAAAGGGTTCCCTCTGATAGTCAGGTAAGATGGAGATGTGATGATGATATCACCTGCTGCACTAAACAATTATCAGACATTTTCAAAGTCAAATTCATTATAAGGCATATGCATATACAAGATATCAGAATACCTTTGATAATGGGTGGGTGCATGTGATTTCAATATATGACTCGGGGTTGAATGTGCAGGAGTGGGTATGGGCTCTGGACTAGGAATGTAGGTCCCAGGGTGAGGGCAGAAATGAGGGGTGCAGGATGCAGGAAGGGGCTCCAGGCTGGGGCGAGTGTGAAGTGAGGTGTCTGGGGGGGGTGCGGGCTCAGGGGGGCTTGAGATAAGGGGCTTGGTGTGCAGGAGGGTGCTCTGGGCTGGGGCCAAGGTGTTTGGAGGACAGGAGGAGGATCAGGGCTGGAGGTTGGGTATGGGATGGGGTTAGGGGTGCAAGTTCTGAGTGGCACTTATCTCAGGCTTCTCCTGCAAGCAGCAGCATATCCCCCCTCCAGCTCCTACTCGGAGGTGCATCCGGACAGCTCTGCATGCTGCCTCATCCACAGGCTCCTCCACTGAAGCTCCCATTGGCCACAGTTCCCGGCCAAGGGGAACTTCAGAGTCAGTGACTGAGGAAGGGAAAGCGCAGCTCACAGAGCGGCCTGGCTGCTGGTGAGCCTAGGTGCTGGGGGGTGGGACATGGCACTGCCGCCGAGAGGTGCAAAGAGCCACAGAAAGCTTGGACTCTGCCTTAGCCCTGCTGCGCCACCACCTGGACTTTTACCAACCCAGTCAACATTGCTGCCTGGAGCTGCTGGAGTCCCTTTTCTAGCAGGTGTACTGAGAACCGGACAGCTGACAAACATAGGTGGGGCTCAGTTATAAATGAATTGCACAGAGTGTTGAACCAGAACAAGGATTGCTGCAGGGTTTGTAAAACGATACAGATGGGAGACCATGGAGGCCCTCTTGCAGTAGGCAAAGGAGACACTCTTGGAAATGTGAAGAAAACTAGTCATGCTAATCCTGGTCCACGTGAAGGTAAATTGAACACTTCAGGTAAATCCTGTGTTGGCAGATCAGGAAGATCATGTATAGGATTAAGGTTTCCATTGAAGAAAAGTAATTGCTCACCTTCCAGTGGAAAGTTTGCAGCAAATTGACGCAGTTGAGTCTGTCTGCTGTATTCATTCCTTCTAGATAGGTGGTATTCCCTTTATAGGCCATTACCTGTTCAATTTTTTCCTCAAAACATTTCACTGAGTATTGATCGCAGAACAGAACATGACAAGCTGTTAACAGTCACAAAATTGCAACTGTGGTAACCTCAGGGCAGACAGAAAGCTGAAAGGGGGGATGTGTGAGTGGTAGAATACAGGTCCAGAATCATAGAATATCAAGGTTGGAAGGGACCTTAGGAGGTCATCTAGTCCAACCCCCTGCTCAAAGCAGGATTAATCCCCTGTCAGATTTTTACACCCCAGTTCCCTAAATGAACCGCTCAAGGATTGAACTCACAACCCTGGGTTTAGCAGGCCAATGCTCAAACCACTGAGCTATCCCTCCCCCCACAACTACAGCTCTCACTTTTTTTTAGTCATCCCTGCCAGGTTCCCATCGAAACTGTTCGAATTGGGCCATGCACCTCCTAAAGCCAGCCCTGCCCCCAGGAGTCCTGGGCCAGGACCCCACCCCCTACCTAAGCCTCTCTGTTCCTTGTCCTGACTGCCCCAACTCTTCTCCATACCCCTGCTCCCACACAGACCCCTGGGATTCCCACGCCCCATCCAACCACTCCCTGTCCCCTGACCCCTGGACCTTTCTACCTTATTACCAATTCCTCCCTAGGGTGACCAGATGGCCTGATAAAATCGGGACTGTCCTGATTTTGAGCGGTTTGTCCTGCAGCCGCCGGGGCAGGCGGTCCCCTCAGGCAGGGGAGGCTCGGTGAATATGAAAGTTGTAAGGTGGATAAGGAACTGGTTAAAGGGGAGACTCCAGAGGGTCGTATTGAAAGGTGAACTGTCGGACTGGAAGGAGGTCACCAGTGGAGTCCCTCAAGGATCGGTTTTGGGACCGATCTTATTTAACCTTTTTATTACTGACCTTGGCACAAAGAGCGGGAATGTGCTAATAAAGTTTGCGGATGACACGAAGCTGGGGGGTATTGCTAACACGGAGAAGGACAGGGATACTATTCAGGAAGATCTGAACCACCTTGTAAACTGGAGTAATAGAAATAGGATGAAATACAATAGTGAAAAGTGCAAGGTCATGCATTTAGGAATTAATAATAAGAATTTTGGATATACGTTGGGGGCGCATCAGTTGGAAGCGATTGAGGAAGAGAAGGACCTTGGGGTACTGGTTGATAGCAGGATGACTATGAGTCGCCAATGTGATACGGCTGTTAAAAAAGCAAATGCGATTTTGGGATGCATCAGGCGGGGTATTTCCTGTAGGGATAAGGATGTGTTAGTACCGTTGTATACGGTGTTGGTGAGACCCCATCTGGAATACTGTGTGCAGTTCTGGTGTCCCATGTTCAAGAAGGATGAATTCAAACTGGAACAGGTTCAGAGACGGGCTACGAGGATGATCCGAGGAATGGAAAAACTGCCTTATGAAAGGAGACTCAAAGAGCTTGGCTTGTTTAGCCTGGCCAAAAGAAGGCTGAGGGGGGATATGCTCGCCCTATTTAAATATATCAAGGGGGTTAACGTTAGGGAGGGAGAGGAATTATTTAAGTTTAGTACTAATGTAGCCACGAGGACGAATGGGTATAAACTGGATATTAGGAAGTTTAGACCTGAAATTAGACGAAGGTTTCTGACCATTAGGGGAGTGAAGTTCTGGAATAGCCTTCCGAGGGAAGTAGTAGGGGCAAAAGACTTTCCTGGCTTTAAGACAAAGCTTGATAAGTATATGGAGGGGATGTTATGATAGGATCGTTAATTTGGGCAATTGATCTTGAATTACCACCAGACAGGTCTGCTCAATGGTCTGCGGGGAGATGTTGCATGCGATGGGTACTGAGTTGCTGCGGAGAATTCCTTCTTGGGTGCTAGCTGGTGACTCTTGCCCACATGCTCAGGGTTTAGCTGATCGCCATATTTGGGGTCGGGAAGGAATTTTCCTCCAGGGCGGATTGGCAGGTGCCCTGGAGGTTTTTCGCCTTCTCCTGCAGCGTGGGGCATGGGTCACTTGCTGGTGGTGTCTCTGCAGCTTGAGGTCTTCAAACCATTTTTGAGGATTTCAATAACTCGGTCCTGGGATAGGGGTTGTTATAAAATTGGATGGGTGGGGTTCTGTGGCCTGCCTTGCGCAGGAGGTCAGACTAGATGATCAGATTGGTCCCTTCTGACCTATGAGTCTATGAGTCTATGAGTCCTGCATCCCGACTGAAGTACGGTAGGGATGCCATTTGTCCTGATATTTTGTTTCAGGGGTTTTTGTTTGTTTGTTTTTGTTACACTCATCCATCCGGGGAGTCTCTCGGTTGCTGACTTCAGCGGCATTTTGGCAGTGGGTGCTTCTGTCTTTTGGCAGCAAGACTTATTACCCTCCACTGAAATGCCACCAAAGACCGTCAGCGACTGAAGACCCCTCTGCCGAAATGCCACCAGAGACCCGAGTGTAACAGTTAAAAAAGTGCCCCCCCCCCCGGCGGTCCCGATATGTTACAGTTAGCATCTGGTCACCAGACGGCTACTGAACGGTGAAAAAGCCGGACATGTCCGGGAAATACGGAGGGATGGGACCCCACCCCTGGGTCAGTGGAGAAATGTAGCCGCTGGGGTGGGCAAGGCCGGAGCAGAACAGGGCTCGGTCCTGCAGTCATTGGGGCAGAGGGTCCCCTCAGGTGGGGCAGAGCAGGGCTCGGTCCTGCAGTCACCGGGGCAGGGGGTCCCCTCGGGAAGGGGAGGCTCGGTCCTGCAGCCGCCGGGGCAGAGGGTCCCCTCGGGCAGGGGGGAAGGGGGCTCGGTCCTGCGGCCGCCGGGGCAGGCGGACCCCTGGGGAAGGGAGGGAGGGGGCTTGGTCCTGCAGCCGCCGGTGCAGGGAGTCCCCTCGGGCAGGGGGAGTGGGGGGCGAAAGGACCCACCCCGCTGGCAGAGCCCCGGGTGCAGCGCGCGCCGGCTCGCTAGGGGGCGCCCTCCCGCTGGGTCCAGCTCAGACGCGCCGCTGCTGCATGGTGGTCCAGCCTCAACTCAGCCCCCCAGCGCGCCCCGGAGGCCCCGTTCCAGGCCATGTGCGACCCCGAGGTGCCGGCGGGGGCCGAGCGCCCCGGCGCCACTGCCGCCTGCCGCCCCGCGCAAGAGCCGCTGGTGAGTAGCGCCCGGGCCGGTTCCCTGGTGGGTGGAAGCCGGGTGGGGCCCTTCACCGCGCAGATCAGCTCTCGGGGGTGGGGGAGGCGGACCCAGCGCCCCAGACTGGGGTTCAGGTGCATTTCCAGGGGTTCAGCGGGTGTTTGAGTGTCACGCCAGGCGGGAGCCCCGAACAGGTGAGTCGATCCGCTCCGCAGAGAGCCCTGCTCGGGGCAGGCTGGCCAGGCTCCTGCTAGCGCCCTGGAAGGGTCCAGCAGCACATGGGGCTTGGATTGTTCCCGAGGGAGTGACTGGAAGCGATTCCATGAGCTGTGCGCTGGCAGGGACCTGTTAGTCTGTGCAGTGACCCCTCACTGCAAGGCGGCCCCTGAGCCTCCTTCTGTTGCTCGTTTGAAGTTGTGCCATGCTCCCTTCTAACGTCGTTCGGCAGCCGCCGGCTTTGTCCACTGCTTGCAGGAAGAGCAGCCCGTTGCCACTAGCTGGTGGGTAGGTGGACCAGCAGCCCCCTTAGCAGCTCCCTTCTCCCCTAAGTTTCCTGTGCGGCCCTGTGCGGCCGCCACCCAGCAGGCTAGCAATTGCCGATAGGTCAGCTATCTCCCCCGAGCTGCTCCCAGAGCCTCCTGCTTGCTGGGGTGCCCGAGGGGGGAGGAAGGCGGCAATAATGTCTGGGTGTCCCCTTGTTCCTGAAACCTGCTTACCCCATCTTCCATTGGGGGGGCGTGCACAAGACAGGCCTCAGGACGGAGGGAGCTTCCTGGCAGCAGCTGTATGGGTCTCAGCTTGCTGATCTAATTAACAAGGCAGTGTACCTAAGACAAGGGTCAGCATACTTAAAGGGGAAATGCACATCTCTGTCTCTCTCACGCACACACACAGTGTGTCTCTCTGCTATGCGGTCTCCCCTCCCTTCATTCCTTCTGCTTTGTAGAGTGTCAGGCTGCATTACCAAGAAGTTAACCCTGGAGGGCTCAGCCAGTTAGTTCATCATTTAGCAGTAAGGCATTCCCAGGGGAATATCCCACCCTCTGACTCCAAGCTTCACAATCATCATCGCTGTGTACCAGTATTAAACTGTTGGTTTATATATATATGTACACGTACACACACACACAGTATAAGTTTTAATCTTTTGTCTCGTGAAAAAAAAATTCCCTAGAATCGAACCCCTCCATTTACATTAATTCTTATGGGGAAATTGGATTCACTTAATATAATTTTGCTTGTGCCACAAGGACTCTTTGTTGTTTTAATTCAACTGTAGGTTTTCAGTATGTCACAATGCCACCTTGTGCTGCATTAGAGCTTAAAAGCAGGACAGAGTAAGAGACATAAACCTTATAATGAAAAGCCCAGGGGTGTGTTGATCCATAAAGTGTGTCACTCTTCTGTCTGAGTGCTGTACCAGATCTGCAGCAAAGGTTGTCGCTGTCCTATGGTTTCTTTCACATCAGATGTGACTGAAGTTATTTTAAAAGTTATGGCATGCTATTCCAAGTGAATTTACTTGGTTAGAAAAGTTAAGTAGTTACGAATCGTTTAAAAGGCCAGAAAGGTAGGAAAACATGAAAAAAGCTAGATGTTCATGCAAAAAATACCATGCAGCTTAGGATGGAAAAATACAGTGATTTATTTAAAATCAAACTACCTTAAAATTCAGGGATTTTGTCATGGAAATCAAGGGAGTAATTGTAAGGCCTTTTTCTGCAATCAGATCTGCAATGCCTGGGAAGACCCTTGTGTTTATATAGAGTCCCATTGACATCTGCAGGGCTCCTTGTGGCCACAAGCTTCCTCCCACACCTATCCAGTTGCAGGATCAAATCTTAAATAATTAAGGGCTTAAATAATACACTGGCAATTTACAGTGCCGCAACTCTCTCACTCAGTGGTGTGAAAAAACACTCCCTCGAGCACAGGAAGTTTTGGCCTGTAAAGCACCAGTGCAGACAGTGCGCCAGCGCTGAGAGCTACGTTCCGCGTGGAGGTGGGTTTTTAGAGTGCTGGGAGCAGGGGCGGCTCTAGGCATCAGCTAAACAAGCAGGTGCCCAGGGCAGCAAAATATAGGGGGAGGCATAAGGCTGGGGCCCCAGCTCATCCCTGAAGCGGCGTCCTGGCTGGATCCTGACGGCCCGGAGGGCGGTAACCAGCCTGTTCTGCCACCGGGTACAGCGGGGCAGGGAGCCTGCTAAGTGGGGAGCCTGTCCCTGCCGCTCTCTTGCAGGCAGGGGCCACCCCTGTCTCCTCAGGCGGGAGCTGGTAGCGCGGCCCTTCCCCAGCTGCAGAGGACAGGCCGCTCCTCCTTGGCTTGTCCCTGCCGCTGCGAGCCGAGGAGTGACCCATCCTCTGCAGCCGGGGCAGGGCCGCGCTACCGGCTCCTGCTTAGGAGAGTGGGGAGGTGTCCACTGACCGTGAGAGAGCACCGCAAACAAGCCGAGGAGGAGTGGTTGGTCATCTACATCTGGGGCAGGGCCATGCTGTCGGCTCTACTTGGGAGAGAGGGATGGCCCCTGACCATGGAAGAGTGGCGGGACCCGGTAGCGCAGCCCTGCTTGGCTGCAGAGGACGGGCCACTCCTCCTCGGCTTGTTCGCACCAGGGCCGCCGACGGGGGGCAAGTGGGGCAATTTGCCCCGGGCCCGCAGGGGCCCCCACGAGAGTGGCTGAGACTTGCTCCTGCCATTCCCCCAGCGCCACAGCGTGTCCTGAACAGCGCTGCAGCCATTTGGCTCCTGGGGGGGCTGAGATCCGCCCCGCTCAGAGCTGCGTGGTGAGGGGGTGGGGCTGCGAGCTCCGGGCCGAGTGGCTCCTCCCCTTACCACGCGGCTCTGAGCAGGGAAGAGCTCAGGCCTGCTCGGAGCCATGTGGTTGTAGCGCTGTTCAGTGCAGCTTCTCGACGCCCATCGTGAGCCGGGGGTAAGTGGCTGGGGCCAGGGGGTTGGCTAAGGAACAGGGAGTCCCGGGGACAGTCAGGGGGCAGAGGTTCTGGGGAGACGGTCAGGGAACAGGCAAGGGGGGTTGGATGGGGGGGTCTTGGGGAGGTGGTTGTCAGGGGACAAGGAGCAGGACGGGTCAAGGATTCTAAAAAATCTCATTTCATTTGAAATGTTTATTTGTTTGTTTGTTTTTGTTTTTCTGCTTGGTAAAACAAGAACCAAAAAAGCCTCCAAGGTTTACAATGTGGTGTTACCCCTTTATTCCGCCTCCTTTTTCTCCCTCTTCACCTTTTTCTCTCCCCGTCCTGAGAGGGAAAAGGGGGCGAGGAAAAGGAAAGGCCAAGAGAGGAAAAGCTCAGTGAAAACCATTTTTAAAAACTTTAAGTGGAAAACAGAAGTTAAATGAAACAACATTTTTCTGCACATTTTTTCTTCAATGTTGTTTTGATTGAACAAAAAACTCACCCAGCTTTAGTTGTAACCACACAGGCTTTTGTATGCTCCTTATGCCTCGCCTGAATGGCCCACTGGCCTGAGTTCAGTCTCATAGGGGACACCTGCTAAATATGGCTTGCTTACCTTAACCCTCAGCTTCTCACCCAGCCTCTGTCCCAGTGCCTAGATATCTGGCTGAAACTGTTACTTTTGCTGGATGGCATGAGCACATTCCTCCTTCTGAGCTACAACTGAGTCACTCCTTGGGCAAAGCAGAAAAATAGTGAATTTCTGCTCTGCAGATTAACCACAAGACATTTCTACATTATTTTAGCCAAGTATGTGCTTGGCCTGCCTTCTACGGCTCAGTCATGTGCAGGTAGGTGAAATAATGGGTGAAAAACTGGTTGGAGGACAGTAATCAAGGAATGGTTATCAATGATACACTTTCAAAGTGGGGAAGTGTGTCCAGCGGGTCTCACAGCAGTCCAGCACTATTCAATGTTTTCATAAATCAATTGGATAATGGAGTCGAAAGTTCAGTTAGGCAATTTGCAGATGACACCAGTCTGGGAGGGGTTGAAAGCACTTTGGAGGACAGGATTAGAATTTGAAATGCCCTTGATAAATTGGAGGATTAGTCTGAAATCAGCAGATGAAATTCAATAAAAACAAGTGCAAAGTACCACACTTAGGAATGAAAAATCAAATGCATAACTACAAAATAGAGAATAACTAGCTAGGCAGTAGTACCGCTGGAAAGGATCTGGGGATTATAGTGAATCACAAAGTGAATGTGTCAATATGATGCAGCTACAAAAAGAGACTAATGTCGTACTAGGTTGTTATGACATATGTTGCAGCCTTGTGCAGTATCTCTTGGGATACATACTGTATTAAGCTTACGAATGGTTTATGTATCACTGTTGGCCAGGGACTGTATTCAACTTGGAGCAATGGAGGAGAGTGAGGGGGAATGATACCACAGCTCCTTCAGGAACTAAAAGCAGTGGGTGGTGATTTAAGGTGAATCACTCAGATTGTAAAGACCTCCAGAGAGGTACCATGCCTGGGGATGCTTGCATAAACTGATTCAAACTAGGTTTTGCAGAGACCAGCTGACTAAGAAAGGATTTTTGACATAAAAAGTCTGCATCTAAAATGACTCAGGGCTTTCTTTTGATTCAGCAAGCAGACAAGTCCTTCTGACCAAAAACGCAACCCTTCCAGAAGGGCTGGAATAACTTTGGCTTACTAGGGCCCCCATCAGATTGAGCAATGACGTCTGATAAGCTTTTAGAGTGTGTCATAAACATACAGGTAAGGGTTAATTCCTCTTTTGCCTGTAAAGGGTTAAGAAGATCACATAACGTAGCTGACACCTGACCAACAGGACCAATGAGGAGACAAGATACTTTCAAATCTGGGAGGGAGGAAAGTCTTTGTCTGTTGTGTGTGCTTTTGCCATAGAAGATCAAGGAGGCAAGCCATATCATAGACTCATAGACTTTAAGGTCAGAAGGGACCATTATGATCATCTAGTCTGACCTCCTGCACAGTGCAGGCCACAGAATCTCACCCACCCACTCCTGTAACAAACCCCTAACCTATGTCTGAGTTATTGAAGTCATCAAATTGTGATTTGAAGACCTCAAGCTGCAGAGAGTCCTCCAGCAAGTGACCTGTGCCCCATGCTGCAGAGGAAGGCGAGAAACCTCCAGTGCCTCTGCCAATCTGCCCTCGAGAAAAATTCCTTCCCGACCTCAAATATGGCGATCAGTTAAACCCTGAGCATGTGGGCAAGACTCACCAGCCAGCACCCAGGAAAGAATTCTCTGCAGTAACTCAGATCCCACCCCATCTAACATCCCATCACAGACCACTGGGCATACTTACCTGCTGATAATCAAAGATCAGTTGCCAAATGAATTGCCAAAATTAGGCTATCCCATCATACCATCCCTTTCATAAACTTATCAAACTTAGTCTTGAAGCCAGTTATGTCTTTTGCCCCCACTACTCCCTTTGGAAGGCTGTTCCAGAATTTCACTCCTCTAATGGCTGGAAACCTTGGTCTAATTTCAAGTCTAACTCCATTAAAATTCAAAAGTTTTGGATGTTTTTTAAGCAGAGTTTTTTTTATTGTTTCTTTAAACAGTCAAACACAGCAAGGAGCAAATATTTGGCCACACTCTTCTGAAACCCCAAATCATGTTCAGGTTTTGGCAGACTTGTTTGAGCTTTTTCAATTAGAAAAACCACAACAAATTTTGAAAGAAAGCAGATGTTGTCTGTGATTTTTTTCTGCTTTTTAAAAACTACTAGTTTTCGATCCAAAAAAAGTTTTGACGGAATATATTCGTCCAACCATTTTAATGAGCTTTAGTACCTTTTAGCACTAGCTGATGCTGAGAACCGTGATACCTTGTAAAGGTGACTTGAAAAGCAATTTTGTCAAAATTGAGTTTGTGCTGAGATGCAGAAGGTTTTTAAATGTTTATTTTTCCCAGGACCGCTGCGGGGGGGACAAGTGGGGCAATTTTCCCCGGGCCCCACAGGAGCCCCCATGAGAATACAGTATTCTGTAGTATTGCAACTTTTTTTTATGGAAAGGGCCCCCATAATTGATTTGCAAGCTGAGGAGCAGCTTATCCTCTGCAGCTGGACAGGACCGCGTTACTGGCTCCCGCCTGGGGAGTAGGGGTGGTCGCTGACCACGGGAGAGCGGTGTGAACAAGCTGAGAAGCAGCCCGTCTTCTGCAGTTGAGGCAGAACCACACTACCAGCTGCACCTTGGGGGTGGTGGCTGCTGACGTGGAAGAGTGGTAGTGCAGCCCTTCCCCGGCTGCAGAGGACGGCCCGCTCCTCCTCGGCTTGTCCCCTGCGCTCTCCCGCAGGCGGCGGCCACCCCCCAGGCGGGAGCCTGTAGCGCGTCCCTGCTCCGGCTGCAGAGGATGGCGGGACATGACACCCAGGCGGGCTGCTTCTCCTTGGCTTGTCCCCGCTTCCTCCGCCGCCTCCTCCTCCTCTTTCTCTCTGCGCCACCTCCTGCCAGGGGAGGGGAGAGGGAAGCAGAGTGGCAGCCCATGCTGAGCCCAGCTCGTGCCAGGGCCAAGGCAAAGACCAAGGACAAGCGGGGCTGGGATCCAGCAGCAGCCCCAACCCCTGGCGCTGGGAGCGGTAGTGACGGGAGCTGAATCCGCCTCGAGCCAGATCCGCAGCAAGGTAAGAGTTGGACCAGGCGGGAGGGTTTTGTTAAAATTAAATATTAAAATTACACTAGTAGGAAATGGTTTTGTTTCACTAACTACAAATTCTCTGTTTTCATTTTTTTTATTTTTAAACAGTCAAAACAAAACTTCAAAGTGCAAAAGCAAAAAAAAAATTCGGGAGGGGAGCCAATTTTTTTTTTTTGGTTGGGGCAGCAAAAAACCTAGAGTCAGCCCTGGCTGGGAGAGCTCTTTCCCAGTGCTCTGTTGTGACTACACAAGCCATGTTAAAGCACTGCCATTGTAGACTAGCCCGAGGTTCTTTCTACTTATGGTATATTCTCTCTGTTTCAGTGAGATGTTCACTCCCTTCATGAATCTGTTGTAAAAACGTATGAATGGCCATACTGAGTCAGACCACTGGTCCACCTAGCCTAGAATCTTGTATTCCGACAATGGCTGGTGCCAGATGTTTCAGGGGGAATGAAGGATACAGGACAATTTACTGAGTGATCCAACCATCCTGTTGTCCAGTCCCAGCTTCTGACAGTCAAAGTTTAGGGACACCTACAGCATGGGGTTGCGTCCCTGACCATCTTGGCTAATAGCCATTAATGAACTTTTTTGAACCCACTTATACATTGGGCCATCTTAACATCCTCTGGCACCAAGTTCCACAGGTTGAGTGTGTATTGGGTGAAGAAGTACATCCTTGTGTTTGTTTTAAACCTTCTGCCTACTAATTTTATTGGGTGATCTATAGTTTTATGTTATTATTTACCCCTTCACATACTTCTTTATTAGCAGCAAAGTATCCTGTGGCACCTTATAGACTAACAGACGTTTTGGAGCATGAGCTTTCGTGGGTGAATACCCACTTCTTCAGATGCATGTGGTGGAAATATCCAGGGGCAGGTATATATATGCTAGCAAGCAAGCTAGAGATAACGAGATCAGTTCAATCAGGGAGGATGAGGCCCTGTTCTAGTAGTTGAGGTGTGAAAACCAAGAGAGGAGAAACTGGTTCTGTAGTTGGCAAGCCATTCACAGTCTTTGTTCAATCCTGAGCTGATGGTGTCAAATTCGCAGATGAACTGAAGCTCAGCAGTTTCTCTTTGAAGTCTGGTTCTGAAGTTTTTTTGCTGCAGGATGGCCACCTTAAGGTCTGCTATAGTGTGGCCAGGGAGGTTGAAGTGCTCTCCTACAGGTTTTTGTATATTGCCATTCCTAATGTCTGATTTGTGTCCATTTATCCTTTTCCGTAGAGACTGTCCAGTTTGGACGATGTACATAGCAGAGGGGCATTGCTGGCATATGATGGCGTATATTACATCGGTGGATGTGCAGGTGAATGAACCAGTGATGGTGTGGCTGATCTGGTTAGGTCCTGTGATGGTGTCGCTGGTGTAGATATGTGGGCACAGTTGGCATCGAGGTTTGTTGCATGGATTGGTTCCTGAGCTAGAGTTATTATGGTACGGTGTGCAGTTGCTGGTGAGAATATGTTTCAGGTTGGCAGGTTGTCTGTGGGCAAGGACTGGCCTGCCACCCAAGGCCTATGATAGTATGGCCGACCTGGAACAACGCTTCCTCAGCTCTCGTCCACTCACGCCCCTTCTCTACCTACGCTACATTGATGACATCTTCATCATCTGGACCTATCGGAAGGAGACTCTGGAAAAATTCCACCATGATTTCAACAGCTTCCACTCGACCATCAACCTCAGCCTGGACCAATCTACACGGGAGGTCCACTTTCTTGACACCATGGTGCAAATAAGTGATGGTCACATTAACACCACCCTATATCGAAAACCTACCGACCACTATGCCTACCTTCATGCCTCCAGCTTCCATCCCGGACATATCACACGATCCATTGTCTACAGCCAAGCACTGAGGTACAACCGCATCTGCTCTAACCCCTCAGACAGAGACCAACACCTACAAAATCTCCACCAAGCATTCTCAAAACTACAATACCCCCACGAGGAAATAAGGAAACAGATCAACAGAGCCAGACGTGTACCCAGAAGCCTCCTACTGCAAGACAAACCCAAGAAAGAAACCAACAGGACTCCACTGGCCATCACATACAGCCCCCAGCTAAAACCCCTCCAACGCATCATCAAGGATCTACAACCCATCCTGGACAATGATCCCACACTTTCACAGGCCTTGGGTGGCAGGCCAGTCTTTGCCCACAGACAACCTGCCAACCTGAAACATATTCTCACCAGTAACTGCACACCGCACCATAATAACTCTAGCTCAGGAACCAATCCATGCAACAAACCTCGATGCCAACTGTGCCCACGTATCTACACCAGCGACACCATCACAGGACCTAACCAGATCAGCCACACCATCACTGGTTCATTCACCTGCACATCCACCGATGTAATATATGCCATCATATGCCAGCAATGCCCCTCTGCTATGTACATCGTCCAAACTGGACAGTCTCTACGGAAAAGGATAAATGGACACAAATCAGACATTAGGAATGGCAATATACAAAAACCTGTAGGAGAGCACTTCAACCTCCCTGGCCACACTATAGCAGACCTTAAGGTGGCCATCCTGCAGCAAAAAAACTTCAGAACCAGACTTCAAAGAGAAACTGCTGAGCTTCAGTTCATCTGCGAATTTGACACCATCAGCTCAGGATTGAACAAAGACTGTGAATGGCTTGCCAACTACAGAACCAGTTTCTCCTCTCTTGGTTTTCACACCTCAACTACTAGAACAGGGCCTTATCCTCCCTGATTGAACTGATCTCGTTATCTCTAGCTTGCTTGCTAGCATATATATACCTGCCCCTGGATATTTCCACCACATGCATCTGAAGAAGTGGGTATTCACCCACGAAAGCTCATGCTCCATAATGTCTGTTAGTCTATAAGGTGCCACAGGATTCTTTGCTGCTTTTACAGATCCAGACTAACACGGCTACCCCTCTGATACTTCCTTATTGACTTTCTCCACACCATTCATGATTTTATAATTCTCTGTCATATTTCCTTGAGGTCATTTGAGCAGGGGGTTGGACTTGATGACCTCCTAACGTCCCTTCCAGCCCTGATATTCTGTGATTCTATGATTCATCTCTTTTCTAAGATGAACAGTCTCAGTGTATTTCATCTCTCCTCATACGCAAGCTGGTTTATATCCCCTAACCGTTTTTGCCTTCTTTACATTTATTTTAATTCTAATATATCTTTTTTGAGAGGGGACAACCAGACCTGCATGCAGTATTCATGATGTGGGCTTACCATGGATTTATGTAGAGGCATTATGATATTTAGTGCCTTATTATTTACCCCTTTCCTGATGGTTCCTAACACACTGTTTGTTTTTTGATTGCTGCTGCACATTGAGTGGCTATTTTCGGACAACTATCTGCAGTGGCTCCAAGATCTTTCTTGAGTGATAACAACTAATTTAGACTCCATTTTGTATGTATGGCTGGAATTACTTTTCCCAGTGTGCACTACTTCGCATATACCAACATTACATTTATCACAAGCTACATATGAGTCAATAGTGTAACACTGTGGCAAAAAAGGAGCAAACATTCTGGGCTGTATTAGCCAGGAGTGTTGTAAGAAAGACACAAGAAGTAATTCTTCTGCTCTACTCCGCCCTGATTAGCCTCAGCTGGAGTATTGTGTCCAGTTCTGGGGACCACGTTGCAGGAAAGATGTAGACAAATTGGAGAAGGTCCTCCAGAGAAGAGCAGGAAAAATGATTAAAGGTCTAAAAAACATAACCCATGAGGAAAAATTGAAAAACATGGGTTTGTTTAATATGGAGACTGAGAAGGGGACATAACAATTTTCAAATACATAAAAAGTTGTTACAAGAAGGAGGGAGAAAAATTATTCTCCTAACCTCTGAGAATAGAACAAGAAGCAATGGGCTTAAGTTGTGGCAAGCGTGGTTTAGGTTGGACATTAGGAAAAACTTCCTGTCAGGGTGGTAAAGCTCTGGAATAAATTGCCTAGGGAGGTTGTGCAATCTCCATCGTTAGGGATTTTTAAGAGCAGGTTAGGCAAACACCTGTCAGGAATGGTCTGGGTAATAATTAGTCCTGCATGAGTGCAGGGGACCGAACTAGAAGATCTCCCAGGGTCATTTCCAGTCCTACAATTCTATGGTTTGATTTAATCAGCCATTTTGTTGCCCTGTCACTGAGTTTTGTGAGATCCATTCATAACTCTTCAGTCAGCTTTGGACTTAACAATCTTGGGTATTTTTATATTGTCTACAAACTTTGTCACTCGCTGTTTACCCCGTTCTCTGGATCATTTATGAATATATTGAACAGCACTGGTCCCAGTACAGATCCTTGAGGGACCCAGCAATTTACTTCTTTCCAATTTGAAAACTGGCCACTTATTTCTACCTTTTGTTTACTGTATTTTAATACTGATCTAGTAGAGGACCTTCCATCTTATTCCAGGACTGCTTAGTTTGCTTAAGAACCTTTTGGTGAGAGACCTTGTTAAAGACCTTCTGAAAGTCCAGGTATATCTGCGGGATCACCCTTGTCCTCATATTTGTTGACACCTTAAAATAATTTGACTTGATTGGATTCTGCATGATTTCCCTTTACAAAAGCCATTGACTATTCCTTAACATATCGTGTTCCTATATAGCAGAGGTAGTCATTAGGCGAATCAGGGGCCAAATCCAGACTGCCAGATGCTTTCAGTTGGACCCCAAAATCTTATTTACTCGTAATTATTGTTACTGCACTGTATTTTATTATTTTCTCTGGAGTCTGAATTTTGCGTACATCATGACCAAGATATTTGGACCTTGATAAAAAATAATTGACTATCATTGACCTATAGTAAAGAACACAATTGTCAGACACACAGTTTCAGCCAGTTTGCCTGATTGTGATATTAGACTTACCAGCCTGTAATTTCCAGTATTGCTTTGAGGCCTTTTTTTTTTTAAATCGGTATTATGTTAGCTACTTGCCAGACATCTAATGCAGAGGTTAATTTAAACAATAGGTTGTATACCACAGTCGTTACCCTGCAGTTTCATGTTTGAATTCCTTTAGAACTCTTGGGTGAATACCAGTCTTGTCCTGGTGACTTACTACACTTAAATTTATCAGTTTGTTCCAAAACCATCTTTACTGACACCTCAATCTGCTTCCTCAGATTTGTTACCTACAAAGAATGGCTGATGTATGGGAATCTCCCCCGTATTCTCTGCAGGGAGGACTGATGCTGTGGCCTTGTTTTCATTGAGTGCTTCTTTAGCACCTCGATCTCTAGTGCCGCACTGATTCTTTGGCAGACTTCCTGCTTCTGATGTGCTTTAAAAAATTTGCTGTTAGTTTTTGTGTTTTACTAGTTGCTCTTCAAATTCTTTTTGGACTACCTAATTATACTCTGACACTTGATTTGATGGAATTTGTTCCTTTCTGTTATATATCCATCTGTTGTATTTCAGTGATATGTTTGTATTACTGGGCTGAGCCAGTAATTAGGTTGCCTAACACTTTCCATATAAAAAATTATTGTGGCCCTTTGTTTTTAGAAGCTCCAGCTGCTTCATGGGTTGCATGAAACCTTTGAAATATGGCAGGAGGAAAGTCCTTGGGCTGAAGAGCTGCCCGGTTTGTCCCATTACATTCAGTTCAGGTTTTGCTGAGAGATGCCTTTTTGAAAAAAGCCATTTCCCTTCTCTCACCTGTTCATTGCACTCTATATTGGGAATGCTGAAGAACTGTTAGAGCTGTTGCACAAGAAGAAGTGGGGAGAGAGAGATGGGCTTATGCCCAAACCCTGCAAATAGTTCTAATGAGCCAGCTGATTCACTTTGAGGGCTCCATGTGGGGTAAGAGCTGCCACACCGCCTGGTGGTACAAGAGAGGTAGGCTGGGTCCCCCTTGGGATAACAGCCTTCTACTTACCAGGTAATGTGGTAAGTCTTGTAGTTCAAAGGGGAGCAGTCTGAAAGTTCAGGGTTCACACCCAAGTATTGATGTATGATTTGGGTGAGGGAGGATCGTTATAGTTGCGTGTAATAAGATTGGTTTATCTTTTTTCTTAAAAAGAAAAACCTAGGAAATTACCTAAGCATGTAAACAAATCTTATTTAGGTTGCAAAGACTGTCGTTGCCTGTGCAACCTTACTTTAGCCTCCGCGTGCATATGTATTTTGGCACAGTCTTAAATTATCTGACGACACACAGATTTTCACAGGGCCCCTGTTTCATTTCATGTGAATGGTAAATGCATTGAGTGAGTGACAAAATTATGGTTGCAGGGGGAACCAAAAATCTGCCATATCCTAACTTTGAGGTGCTTGACTTTTCAATGTAAATAACATAGTTTTTGTGGGTGTAATACTCAAGTAATCTATGGTGCTTTGGACTCTTTGGGAAGGACATGCACTATAAAAATGAAATATGTTATTTGCTTTTTTTTTTCTTTCAGTTTAAACCGAAGCCACTATTCTTGAAGTTGTTAAAATTTGCTGGTGCCCCAAAAGACACTTTAACAATGATAGAGGTAAATTATCGGAATTTCTCATTTGGAATGATTGAAAGCAATAAATATAAGTTTCACTCTTACAAGTTTATCATACTTATTAGTTGCCCCATAATGAAAGAAAAATAATGTGGTGTACTGGGTAAGGCATCGGTATGGAAGCTCGGAGGTGGTTCTGTTCCTGGCTTTGTCACAGTCTTGCTTTGTGACCTTGATCAAGTTACTTAACATCTATACCACCATTTCTCTGTTTGTAAAATGGAGTACCGTATATAGCTTTGAGAACTACAGATGAAACCTGCTATGTAAACTAGCATTTATTTATAACGCTGTTAATATTAATATGGAGTTGCAGGTGATGATTGAAAGGAGAATAGACTTTTTAGGGGGGTTGAAATAGGTTGTTTTATATTGGTTTTATACTTTAAAGTTCTAAATATATTTAATATTCCAAACTTGACTTGCATTGTAGGTAATAATCTATCTTGGTCGATATATTATATCTAAACAATTATATGATGAAAAACAGCGGGATATTGTCCACTGTGCAGATGATCCTCTTGGAGATCTATTTGGGGAACCAAGCTTTTCGGTAAAAGAACCGAGGTAACATTTCATATTTTTTGTGCGAGAGATCCAGATAAAGCTTATGTAATACACTGAACATATGTTTTGGTTTGCAATTTGTTGCATATTTTATTTGATGAAGTCTTGATAGATGGAATTGTCAAAGTTGTACGCTCCCTGCCCAGGTGTCTGGTTTTTGAGAGGGAGGCCTGATTCAGCCCACACTGATATCTATAAGTGCCAGAGCTCAGAAGCTACACAAACTTCTCAGGTTCAGTAACCTTGGGGGCTTCTGTCTACTTTGAAGAGAGATTCTTTCCTGCACCCCTTGAGGTAACAGCAATGTAATTTAGACATTATACAAGCACTTAAGCCTGTTCTCTTTCCATTATGAACTCCTTATGCATGGGAGACTAAGCCCAAGTAAAGGGGGTTGCATACTCTCTTTTGTTTTTCTCCTGGCAGCTACACAACTCATCCGTGCAAAGTGACAGTGGTTGAAGATTTCCCTTTGCAGCAGGCTAAACTTTCTTCTGAAATAGGTTTTATTGCTGCAAAGCCAGTATGCATGACCTGGATCTTGCCACTGCCCTGAAAGTTGAAGATATTTTTCTCTGAATTAAACCCTGAAATAATGCTGTACAAATTCCATTAAAAATGCTTTGACTCATGATTAGAGATGGTCCAACTGCTGGCTAAGTGAGAAATGGCTTTTTGACAAAATTGAAAGGTTCAGAAGAAAATTTTTGATCTTGTTGAAATTTTTCATTTTTTGAAAAAAAATTCAAAATTGAATTTTTCCCAACTTTTTAGGAAAAAAGCATTTAAAGTTTCTTCAGTTTGTTTTGGTGGGGCGGAGGGGGAACACTTTCACTTTTTATACTCTTTTCTCCTTTTTACACTGGGGTGGTGAAAGAGAAGTGGAAAGTTTAAAAAAGCAAAACCCAAGTGTTGGTCCTATTTTCCCCACCAGAATAAAATGAAAACATCCGAAAATGCTGTGAAATTTTTGAGCAAACCAGAAACATTTTAATTTCTTTTGGCTTTTTCTTAAAATACACTTAGCTCTTTTCCTGTCAGCTCTGATCATGACCCCACAAAATAATCAGTGTTTTCAGCTTGGTCTTTCTCTCTTCTAGTTTGGCTAAACTTACCACAGCAAATAGGAACTTCTAATTTATAATGTATGAAATGTCTGTTTTGTCTCCTTTCAAGGAAAATATACTCAGTGGTTTTGAGAAACTTGATAGCAGTCAGTCAACAAGGTAAATTAGTGTTGAGAGAACCCCCCTTTTTTGAGGAGGAGGGTCTTTATTAACGCAAAAGTTCTGAAAGCTGTATTCACTTACTTTGTAGGCAATATTCAGTTAACTGGAGTCATTGATAGAGGTTGTAATTATTGTCCCTTTTCATAGCATTGTTGGAGGTGAATTGCATTTTTTACAAATAAAATGTTTTAAGATTATGGGTCTAGCGCAGCAAATGGGCTTGAACTTGTTCTCAGTAAAGTCAATGGCCAAACTTTCATTGGATTCAGCGGAAACAGGATAAGGCATTCTGTGCCGACTTTGAGGCTGCTTTCTTTACATACTCAACTCATACTAAGAAACAGATTTAAAAACCAAAATATTCGAATATTGGTTCATCCTTAACTACCTGGACTAGTTTGAGTTAACATTTCTCGTGTAATACTTGACATGATAAACAGTAAAAGAAGCAGGGAAAAATTTTGTTATGAGTTTATTAAATACATATATAATTTCATAAAATAGACTATGGGCTATTTACATCTGCAAGAGAAGGATGGATAATACAGCTATGATGTAACTTACATTTAAGAAATGAGTGAAATGAAAGTTAAATATGGGGGTGATTTTTTTTTAAAAAGGCTCTTAAAACTACATTTATACTTGTAATCTGCTTGATTTTTCCAAAGTCTGGAGCACCTAACATCTCCACTGGCTTGAGTGGGTGCAGTTGGGTGCTCAGTACTCGAAAATCAGGCAAATGCCTATGTATAGACTTTTGGGCTTAACATTAGGCTCCTATTTTTGCAAATCTTGGCCAGAATAGCAAAGTGGAAGGATCTAAGATCAAATCTACTCAAATAAAGAGGGTATGTGCTTACTAGACTTTGTTCTAAATGGACACCTTTTGTTGTGAAAATAACTAGTTGTATTGTGTAGGTCAGGATCTGGTCTGAGAATGTAGTGTAGCTCAGGGTCCATTCTGACAGTGTACTTAGAACAATTATTTCTGTGTCTTAATAATACACTAGTGATTGTAAACATCTCTTGCAGAGCTTGATATCTGCTTTTGCAACCAGTGGATCTTGTATATGTTCTCTTGTAAGTGTTCCCTTGTAAATAGTGGTGTATCATCATGTTGCTATCTAGCTAAAAAGTGTGTTTTATTTATAAGAATATTTTCTCCCAACATTCTTTCATCTGCGAAAAATCCCCAAACACAGTTACGTTTCTTTTTTCTTATAATTGTGTATGTAATGTTCCAAAGAAAACCTTGAACATTTCTTCAGAGTATGAAGTGATTTTGTAAATGTTAAGTATCCTCTGAATTAAAGTTTAAAACAATATGTACAAATTATTTGCAGTATATTTTTCACTGCAGTCTTTTGAGCCTGCCGGGAATTCCTTTCTGACGCATTGCTTTATGTATTTTTCTTTTTCAGTGTGTATGGAAATAATCCCATATCAGAGTGAGACCTGCGGCCAAACTGAACAAGGCAATGTTCCAAAGGTGATCTAACATACCCATTTTTTCAAGTTTCACAACTTGATTTGCTTTACCATTGAGATTTGGATGCAGTTGAAAGATGAAAATAAATTTCGTCCTATTCACATTAATACTCTGCTTACTTAGTGTTTTTGTTAAACAGGAATCCATGCAAGAGTTAGCTGACGAGGAGCAGACTTCCCCAGATTTGGCTGCTAAACCAACTGCCTCTTCTAGGAGGGCGCTCGGTGAATCCGGTATTTGCACATTTATAATGCAGGATTTTCAACATGTGATACGTACGCCTAGAGCAAACTTGCATGTCACTCATCAGAGGGGTAGCCGTGTTAGTCTGGATCAGTAAAAGGAGCAAAGAATCCTGTGGCACCTTATAGACTAACAGATGTTTTGGAGCATGCGCTTTCGTGGGTGAATACCCACTTCGTCAGATGCATGTCACCCATGAAAGCTCATGCTCCAAAACGTCTGTTAGTCTATTAGGTGCCACAGGATTCTTTGCTGCTTTTACAGATCCAGACTAACACGGCTACCCCTCTGATGAGTGACATGCAAGTTTGCTCTAGAATACTCTAGGAGTTAATAGAAGAGGTATCTGAGCCTCTAGCTATTATCTTTGGGAAATCATGGGAGACGGGGGAGATTCCAGAAGACTGGAAGGGGGCAAATATAGTGCCCATCTATAAAAAGGGAAATAAAAACAACCCAGGAAACTACAGACCAGTTAAACTTCTGTGCCAGGGAAGATAGTGGAGCAGATAATTAAAGAAATCATCTGCAAACACTTGGAAGGTGGTAAGGTGATAGGGAATAGCCAGCATGGATTTGTAAAGAACAAATCGTGTCAAACTAATCTGATAACGTTCTTTGATAGGATAACGAGCCTTGTGGATAAGGGAGAAGTGGTGGATGTGATATACCTAGACTTTAGTAAGGCATTTGATACGGTCTCGCATGATATTCTTATAGATAAACTAGGAAAGTACAATTTAGATGGGGCTACTATAAGGTGGGTGCATAACTGGCTGGATAACCGTACTCAGAGAGTAGTTGTTAATGGCTCCCAATCCTGCTGGAAAGGTATAAAAAGTGGGGTTCCGCGGGGTCTGTTTTGGGACCGGTTCTGTTCAATATCTTCATCAACGATTTAGATGTTGGCATAGAAAGTACGCTTATTAAGTTTGCGAACGATACCAAACTAGGAGGGATTGCAACTGCTTTGGAGGACAGGGTCAAAATTCAAAATGATCTGGACAAATTGGAGAAATGGTCTGAGGTAAACAGGATGAAGTTCAATAAAGATAAATGCAAAGTGCTCCACTTAGGAAGGAACAATCAGTTTCACACATACAGAATGGGAAGAGACTGTCTAGGAAGGAGTATGGCAGAAAGACATCTAGGGGTCATAGTAGACCACAAGCTTAATATGAGTCGACAGTGTGATACTGTTGCAAAAAAAGCAAATGTGATTCTGGGATGCATTAACAGGTGTGTTGTAAACAAGACACGAGAAGTCATTCTTCCGCTTTACTCTGCGCTGGTCAGGCCTCAGCTGGAGTATTGTGTCCAGTTCTGGGCACCGCATTTCAAGAAAGATGTGGAGAAATTGGAGAGGGTCCAGAGAAGAGCAACAAGAATGATTAAAGGTCTTGAGAACATGACCTATGAAGGAAGGCAGAAGGAATTGGGTTTGTTTAGTTTGGAAAAGAGAAGACTGAGAGGGGACATGATAGCAGTTTTCAGGTATCTAAAAGGGTGTCATCAGGAGGAGGGAGAAAACTTGTTCACCTTAGCTTCCAGTGATAGAACAAGAAGCAATGGGCTTAAACTGCAGCAAGGGAGATTTAGGTTGGACATTAGGAAAAAGTTCCTAAGTGTCAGAGTAGTTAAACACTGGAATAGATTGCCTAGGGAAGTTGTGGAATCTCCATCTCTGGAGATATTTAAGAGTAGGTTAGATAAATGTCTATTAGGGATGGTCTAGACAATATTTGGTCCTGCCATGAGGGCAGTGGACTGGACTCAATGACCTCTCGAAGTCCCTTCCAGTCCTGGAGTCTATGAGTCTATAAGGTGCCACAGGATTCTTTGCTGCTTTTGTATGTCACTGGCTCATGTCATTTTTTTTGGGGAGGAGTCCATATTTTCATGGTTACTCAGGAACAATTCCTGAATATGTGCAGTGATGATGTAAAACAGTATTGTGGGCCAAAAAGGTGGATGCAGTGGGTGAATTAGCTGGGCTTCCAGACTCTTATGAGCAAGCACAAGCTGCAGTCAGACATAAAGCACTGGCAGAGGGGTCCAGGGTTGGGGGGAAGCAGAATCACCTTTTTGCCCCTGGGAAGGAGGAGGCTGGGCGGTCACCTCCCCATTCCCCTGGTACTGGTCCCAAATTTCCTGTGCGAGCAGAGGAGGCCAAGAGGTGCTAGCATTGTAAGTCCACTGAGCACCTGAGGACTAAGTGTCCCGTGCTGAGTGGGAACAAGGAGCAAGTAACGCATGAAGCTGCTGCTTCTCAGAGCCCAGCTGCTGCCTCTCTCCACACAGGATTTGTAAAGCTTGCTTCCACACAACCAGGCAATGAGCATATGCACGCTGTTAAATTGAATGGTGAAGTGCTTCTGGGATTGAGGGACATGGGTGCTGAGATTCCCGTGATCAGGAGGGACCTGATCCAGGAGAAGGATTCGTTGCCAGGTAAAATGGCAGAATTAGAGCTGGTTGGGGGTTACAAAGTCCTTGCAGCTTTAGCTAACGTACACACACAAACTCGGGATTTGCAGGCTGAACTGACTGTTGCAACAGTGGCACACAATTTTGCACCGTTTCTACTTGGGAATGATTTCTTCAGTGTGGCAGAATCTGTCCCAGGCTTGGTTAGCAGGGAGCAGGAATCTTGTGCTAACAGCCCCGGGGTGTGGGGGGGTGTTGAAGTCACAGGGACTGCTGGGGGAATAGGAGAGTGTCTCTTAGGTTCCTATGCAGCAGTAAAGGATGCAGCTTTGGGGGCAAGAATGGTTATGACCAGTTCCTGCAGCCCAAGGGCTCCAGGCAAGTTCCAGAGGGAGGGGCTGGACAAAGCCAGCTCCTGTCCCATAATCATCTCCCCCGGAGGAGGGGGATGTATCACCTTGTAACAGAGGGGCCATTCTGGCTGCTGACTGCCAGGAAGTTGCAGGTCAGCAGCGGGCAGGGCCTGCCCTGGGGTGCACAGAGACATATGTCCCGAAGGTGGAAGTTGGGGTCCTGGTGACCATTGCGGTGGGAACAGACCCCAAGAACTCTGTAGCTGGGTGCCAGCCGAACCCGAGTGAAAGGGGGAGGGGGATTTTGCTGGCCAGTGAAAGGTCTCCCATGGCTGGTAGCTGTGAACCCACAGCTGGAGCAGGGTCACCTGTCCTTTTGGAGGACACAGGGGTGTCTGACCCAAACAGGAGCCCAGAGGGAAACGGGGGGCAGAGAGTCACCCACCTTTTGTAGGGAGGGACTTTCCCAGAAGGAGGATGAAAAGTCTGCATTTCAAATGACAGCCCCCTCTCCTGTGGATCAGGCTTTAAGGGAAACGGGGGGTCAGGTCTCCTAGGGTGGGGAGGTCCATCCAGCTGATCTGTTGGGAACAGGAATTGGGGTGCCCAAAGGGGTCCAGAGCACCCCATTGAAAGATGTTGTTCTTGCTACACTTGTGAGGGGCTGAGAACAGGCATGGTTGCAGTGCACCCTTTCCTGGCCAACGCCCCAAACACAGGCCTGAATTAGAATCCTTCCCAAAGAGGCAGAAGAGTCTGCATCAGAGTGTGTACCAGAGGGCACAGAGAACTGGGAAAATGCAACAGACGCTAAACAAGTCATATTGAGTGAACGAAGCCTGTCCAGCGTAGGGTAGGGAGCATTCTGGAACCGGTGAGGATCTTATCTGTATTCAGCGGCAAAGAGTTCTGTGGCACCTGATACACTAGCAAACAAATTGGAGCGTGGGCTTTCGTGGGTGAATACCCACTTCGTCAGATGCTCGAAAGCTCATGCTCCAGCCCATTTGTTAGTCTATAAGGTGCCACAGAAATCTTTGTCGCTTTTACAGATCCAAACTAACACGGCTACCCCTCTGATATCTGTATTCAGTTTGATTAGACATAGGTTTGCCCATTTTATTTTGTTTTGCTTGGTGACTTACTTTGTTCTGTCTGTTACTACTTGGAACCACTTAAATCATACTTTCAGCATTTAATAAAATCACTTTTTTACTTATTAATTAACCCAGAGTATGTATTAATACCTGGGGGAGCAAACAGCTGTGCATATCGCTCTACCAGTGTTACAGAGGGAGAACAGTTGATGAGTTTACCCTGTATAAGCTTCATACAGAGTAAAACAGATTTATTTGGGTTTAGACCCCATTGGGAGCTGGGCATCTGAGTGTTAAAGGCAAGCACACTTCTGTGAGCTGCTTTCAGGTCAATCTGCAGCTTTGGGGCAAGTAATTCAGACCCTGAGTCTGTGTTGGAGCAGACAGGAGTGTCTGGCTCAGCAAGACAGGGTGCTGGGGCCTCGAGCTGGCGAGGAAGGCAGGGATAGAAGTGCTTTTGGCACATCGAGTGGCAGCTCCCAAGAGGGTTTCTGTGATCCAACCCGTCACACTATGATTTTATATTGTGTTTTCCTGTGTTCAGTAATATTTTGTTCAGTTGCTTGATCTATGTAAGGTATTTTTGATACGCTTAAAGAACAGAAGTACATGTGGCACCTTAGAGATTAACAAATTGATTTGAGAATAAGCTTTCGTGGGCTAAAACCCACTTCATCAGCTGCTACTCTGAAATCAGATATGCTTATACTTGTATTATTTAGGCTGCAGTCATCCTAGCCTATCGTAAAACTGTACTGCATTTCTAAGCCATTCACACTACATTCAAAGAACTCTTTAATGTTGTCATAAACAGATAGCTAAGGGTTAATGTCTCTTTCACCTGGAAAGGGGTAACAAACAACACCTGACCAGAGGACCAATCAGGAAACAAGACTTTTTCAAATCTGGGTGGAGGGAAGTTTTGGGTGTGAGTCTTTTGTTCTTGGTCTGTTCTCTCTCTCGGCTCTGAGAGTGACCACAGGAATCTCCAGGCTTTCTAATCTTCTGTTTCCAAGTTGTAAGTACAAGGATAGTAAGACAATAGGTTTATATTGGTTTTTTTTGTATTTACATGTGTGTAGTTGCTGGAGTGTATTCTTTTTGGATAAGGGTGTTTATTCATTTTTCTTTTAAGCAATTGACCCTGTATATTGCCACCTTGATACAGAGACCCTTTTATGTCTTTTTTCATTCTTTTTATATAAAGCTTTCTTTTTAAGACCTGTTTGAGTGTTTTTCACGGGTTAAGGCTAAGAAACGAAGGGAGGGGGAAAATCTCTTTGTGTTAGATTTACTAATCCTGACTTTGCATACCCTCTGGGTGAGGGGGGAGAGAGATTAGATCTCTCGATACTTGTGTTTCAAGGACTTGAAGCAGGGAGTATCCTAGGGTCCCCAGGGTGGGGAAATCTGGGAGGAGGTAAAGAGGGTGGAATCCCTTTGTTTAGACTCACGGAGCTTGAATCTGTATATCTCTCCAGGAACCCAGGGAGGGAGCACCTGGAGGGGAGGAGGGGGAAGGGAAATGGTTTATTCCCCTTTGTTGTGAGACTCAAAGAATCTGAGTCTTGGGGTCCCCCAGGGAAGGTTTTGGGGAGACCAGAGTGAGCCAGGCACTGGAATCTTGTGGCTGGTGGCAGCGATATCAGATCTAAGCTGGTAATTAAGCTTTGGAGGTCTCATGCTAGCTTCTCATGTTCTGAACTCTAAGGTTCAGATCTGAGTAGGAGAGTTAGGACAAATGTTGTAACTCAAACTGGTGAAAGGATGAAAATTCACAGAGTAACCAGGTGTTCTGTTGTGCCTGCTTATTGCCAGCTTAATTATTAACTCGGGTTTGCATCCATGTGTCAGTTTATTACAGCCTTAAAATTCTTTTAATATCGTGTTTTTATGTACAGTGTTTTTTTAGTTTGTTGGAAATCTTCTGTCACTGAGTCCTCAGGGCGATGCTCTGGAACTGCTGCCTATGAAACCAGTTAGGACTCTGGTGAAGTCTCCTCTCTCTGAGCTTCCACCTCCCTGGGTCTGACCTTGGAGCATTCAGCATATGCCCCTCCGTGTGCTTCCCACAGCGAATCTGCCTCTTGGGATCCTGGGATGGCAGAGGGTCCTGCACCCCCACTTCGCAGTCAGACGTGACTCTTAGCCAGCCAGTAAAACAGAAGTTTATTCGATGACAGGAACACGGTCTAAAACAGAGCTTGTAGGTACAGAGGACAGGACCCCTCACTCGGGTCCATTCTGAGGGCAGTGAGTCAGACACCCACGTCTGCACTCAGTCCTTGTCCCCAGCCAGCTCCAAATGGAGAAACCCTCCAGCCCCCTCCTCCTCTGGGCTTTTTCCTTTCCCGGACCAGGAGGTCACCTGATTCCTTTGTTCTCCAACATCTTTAGCTACCTCATTGCAGGGGGGAAGGGCCCCAGTCATTAGTTGACTGGGGCCCTTCCCCCCTGCAATGAGATAGCTAAAGGAGACAGAGTTTTGGCCATTTGTGTGCACTGGCCCTTTGCTCTGCAACAATTACACCCCCTTATCCCACCACCTAGAGACTTAAGAAATGCATTGGGGAAACTGAGGCACCCCCTCAGTATTCAGAGGAAACATTAAGAACAGTTCCACTTCATCACATCTTCCCTTGAAGCATTATGCCCATTACATTGGGATGGTAAGATGTCCACTGTGGAAACATTGTTTTAAGCTGTAAATGTTTAGAAACTATGTGTTGGCATGTTATCGGTACCTCATGGAGAGATGACAACTTAATGAGGATAACGATGGACAGGAGCAATGGTTGTGCCTGGGGGCATCTAAGTTTGAAGGTTTGGGTTCTCAGGGTGCAAAAAGAAAAGAGAGAGATTGAGCCAAGAAGCATCAAGGGAAAGTAAGAGGAGTCACAAAGTATGTACAAGTGGTGGTGTTTTTTTTCTTTTAAAATGAAAGTTGCCAGGCTTAGAGGCAATGAGGGGGATTTTTCAAATTTTTGTTTACAGTGCAAAGAAAGGATTGGGCATTAGAGTGAGTTTGGAATAAGACACTGTGACAGACCCAGGCCAGTCTGGTAGAGGGCAAATATACTGGTCACTGGCTGAGTAGTTTTCTGTTCTCTGAGTGACTAGAGCAGGGGCTGCATTAGAGTAATCAGGAACCTGCTAGAACCAATTAAGACAGACAGGCTGACTAGAACACCTGCAGCCAATCAAGGCAGGCTAATCAGGGCACCTGGGTTTAAAAAAGAGCTCACTCCAGTCAGGGAGGGGGAGCCAGAGGAGAGGAAGTGCGTGTGAGGAGCTGGGAGCAAGAGGCACAAGGAGCTGAGAGTGAGAGAATGCACTGCAGAAGGACTAAGGAGTACAAGCGTTATCAGACACCAGGAGGAAGGTCCTGTGGTGAGGAGAAAGAGGTGTTTGGAGGAGGCCATGGGGAAGTAGCCCAGGGAGTTGTAGCTGTCATGCAGCTGTTACAAGAGGCACTATAGACAGCTGCAATCCACAGAGCCCTGGGCTGGAACCCGGAGTAGAGGGCAGGCCCGGGTTCCCCCCACACCTCCCGACTCCTGATCAGACACAGGAGGAGCTGACCCAAACTGTGGGTTCCACCAAAGGGAAAGATCACTGAGGTGAGCAAATCCGCCAATAAGCACGGGACCCACCAAGGTAGAGGAGGAACTTGGTCACAACACCTGGAGGCGGCCGCAACCTCTGCTGAGTGGTCACTGAACCAATCTGCCAACCCTGGTAGGGAATTTCACTCCACTGCATTTATTACACACTGACTTGGCAGCTGCTTTTTAAGTCTTTGTCAAGTTCTTTTATAATGCCTTTTCTTAATGTTGGTAGAGTTGAATTTTGATACATTTATCCTCAAAATGCTGATTCCCTACTCCCTACCTGCATGCTACCGGAGTCCAAAATGTCAGAAACATCCAAAAAGCAGTATTTTTGAGTTCTTCAGCTTAAAACAATGTTTCCACAGTTGACATCTTGAGCATCATGTTTTAGCCTTGAAGGAATTTTTAGTGTGGACTTTTATATGTCCACAAATTGCGGTTGTAATAGAAATTCTGATACCAGTAAATATACATTTGCATGCAAAGCTAAAATAAAATCCTTGATTTCCACAGGTGGCCAGGAGTTCATTCTTATGATTCCTTAATCATGGTATCTACTGCCTGGGGAAATTACCATTCATCTATCTTAATGATGGGGCAGTCAATGAAAAACAACCTCAGAAATGTCAGTCTTTTGCCCATTTTACACCATTTTCTTTTAGGAATACAGCAAGAATTTGTTTCATTTTCTTTTTAAAATAGGTCAGGTGCCTTTATTCCATTTACCATTTGGAAAAGCCCTAAATAATTATAATGAAGTTCTGAATAAGTAACTCCAGTTTAAACATCTACTAAAATGCATGTAACATTGTACGCTCCATAAAATGCCTTTGGACTAATACGCTTTTTCTCTCTGACACAGAAGAAAGTCCTTCAGATGGACAATCTAGTGAAGAAAGACAACGGCATAATTCAGCCAGCATTTCGGTCACATGTGATGAAAGCCTTTCTCAGGGTGTTACAAGTGAGCTATCCCGTGAAGGAAGCGACAGCGGCCACTCACTAGACTCTGCAGGTTCTGTAAGCAAGATGTACTTTTAATTATGTTGAGTTCTCAGACATGCATCTTGGCTATCACATTAATATTTGAAACAAATAATGGTTCTAGTGATGATAGAGAACCCGAATGTTGTATTTTATGTGGCTTGGATCACAAAACTTAAGAAATGGAATTTTCTTAACTCTTCATTATGAATATTCAGATAAGGAAGCAAAACCAATGAATTCTTAGCCCTTGGTACAGTAGAAAAGTTGTGCCTCTGAATTGTGTATGAATATCTGTATTCCCAGTGCGAGTACGTTTAGTGGTTAGAGTAAGTTATTTACACGTGTTTCAGTTTCCAATCTGTAAAATGGGGGTTAATGTTTACATGCCTTTGTTAAAGCATTTTGAGATTTGATGAAAGATGCTATAACTATTATAACATTTCAGTCCACAGAAGTGAAATATTTGTTGTTAAATTCATGCAAAATAGCGTCTGCTTTTTGTATATTTTAAATGTTAGTAAAAGTAAGTTCAAACTTCACTTGTGTTGTATTTCAACATACTAGTTTCGGAGCCATTTCCAATGTTCTTTTCATTCATTTAAAAATATCTGTAAAGGTTTTATAAGTACAATAATATATTTCTAAATTGTGCAACTGCAGCAGAAGTCCCAGCATCTCGATTGGTATGAGGTATTTGGCTGACACATGACTATTATCTCTGGCCAGCAGCCATTTAAACAATGTTTCTCTTTACTGGTATGTTTAAATACACATGTGGCAGGAGGAGACATAAGAATGTATTAATGAAGTGAAATATATTCTCTCCCTTGCCCGTTTTATTCTGGATCTTCATGCCAGTTCATGAAGCAAAAACTCTGATGTTTGATTTGACCAGGATTGTGTTTCAGACCAGTTCAGTGTTGAGTATGAAGTTGAGTCCATTTCTTCCGAAGATTATAGCCATAATGAAGAAGGAGAAGAGTTCACAGATGAAGATGATGAGGCATGTATATTTCTTCCCCCCCATCTGAACTGTTATAGCAGAAGCATTTTGTTGGAATGCAATATGAAATATTTCCATAATCATCTTTCATGACTGTATGTGCTGTATGGCAAATATCTACTGCCATTCTTTATACTGAGTTTTCTGAGTTTTATACTGAGGGTAACAACCTTCCTGTATACAGTACTATAACATCCCTCCTGGCCAGAGGCACAGAATCCTTTTACTTGTCAAGGGTTAAGAAGCTCAGGTAACCTGGCTGGCACCTGACCAAAAGGACCAATAAGGGGACAAGATATTTTCATTCTAGGGGAGGAGGCTTTGTCTGTTCTGGGTGCTTGCCAGAGACAGATGAAGAAAGCAAGTAGTCTAACTCCATTGGAATTAGTAAGTACTAGCCAGGGAATGCATTAGCTTTTGTTTTGCCTTGTGATTTTCTCTGTGCTGAGAGGGAGGTGTATTCCTGGTTTTCTTTTTGTAACTTTAAAGTTTTGCCCGGAGGGAAATCCTCTGTGTTTTGAATCTGGTTGCCCTGTGAGATTAGCTTCCATTCTAATTTTACAGAGGTGCTGCTTTTACCATTTTTCTTTCTAAGAAAGTTCTGTTTTTTTAAGAATCTAATTGGGTTTTTAAGTGTCCTAAAAACCCCAGGTTGGTCTGTGCTCATCTTGTTTGTTTATTCTCAAGCCTCCCCAAGTAAGGGGGTATAGGGCTTGGGGGGATATTTGGGGAGAGGAGGAACTCCAAGTGGTCCTTTCCCTGAGTTTTGTCTAATCACTTGGTGGCTGGCAGCATTTACCTAATCCAAGGTACAAGGGAGAATTTGTGCCTTGGGGAGTTTTTAAGCTAAGCTAGTAGAAATAAGCTTAGGGAGTCTTTCACATGAGTCCCCACATCTGTACCATAGAGTGAGGAGGGAACCCTGACAGTTGTTTGTTTTAATAAATTGTTTACAATTAAAAAACAAGTAAAAGGAAGTTGAAATACATTTTCTTCCATCAGGTATGTCCAATGATGATTGATCAGAGTGAAGAGAGTGATGCTGATTCAGTTGATGAAGATCCTGAAATTTCACTGGCCGTGAGTAAATTCTTGGTTCATGAAAAATCACAAGTCTGTGAGATGAAAGACCAAGACCTGTATCATGAATGAATTCAGTGGATATTGACCAATTTTGTTTACAAGTATTGAGTAAATACTTTAGCAATAACATAAAGAAACTATAATCTCCTTTAATTTTTTTCAGTAATAGTAGGAATGAAAATAGTTTAACTTCTTAACTTTGAATACACTAAAGGATTGTTGGAAGTGCACTAAATGCAATGAAATGAACCCTCCCTTTCCACAGCATTCCCCCAAATGCTGTTCTCTTCATGAGCACTGGCTTCCTGATGGACAGAATGACCTATCTGAAAAGCGAAAATTGGAAAGTTCCACACAGCTAGAGCGTGAAGAGGGTTTTGATGTTCCCGACTGTAAGAAAGTGAAAGCGAATGAAGATAAAGAACTGAGTGTTGAAGACAGTAAAGATACAGCAGCACGACCTTCTGAATCCAAGGAAAGTGAAGAATACTCTCAGCCATCTACATCTAGGAGTCTCTTTTGTAGCAGCCAAGAGGATTGCAAAGAACCTGAGAAAAAAGAGACAGAAGACACAGAGGATAGTGTGGAATGCAGCCTACCCCCTTCCAGCACAGAGCCCTGTGTCATATGTCAGAGCAGACCTAAAAATGGCTGCATAGTTCATGGCAAGACAGGACATCTTATGTTGTGTTTTACTTGTGCAAGGAAACTGAAGAAGCGGGATAAACCCTGTCCGGTCTGCAGAGAGCCAATTCAGATGATTGTGCTAATTTACTTTAATTAGAAGGAACTTCGGCATAACTATGCAACAAAGCTTCAGCAGACCTTCCACGCAGGCTTCATTACAAGCTTCCCTAGACTTGTACAGTTAAGAGAGTAAGAAGCTATTTTTGTATGTTTAACTAAAGATGTGTTTGGGGTGTGTTCTTCTTTCTTTTGATGTAGCGAAAAGTTGATCTTAAAAAAATAGCACTGAAATCGATAGTTTTCTTCATTCGGTATTTGGGGGGATATTAAAATACCCAAATTCCTGAAACTTTATTTCCATGTTAGGGGATCTAGCCCATCAAGATTTGCACATCACAAGCAGATCAGTAACGACACTTGTACAACTGGATAGAATATCCCTTTTTAAATACTGAATTTAAAGCTTCTGAAAAGAGAGAGCTCTCAAGTTTCATTCTTGTGAATATCAATTTTCTTTTGCTCAGTAGGAATTCATAGAATTTATGAAGTCAAGCTTCCCATTTTTCTACAAATTCCGGTATCTGTTCCTTAGTGAAGTCATTGGGGAAAATCAGAACTTCTTAAGAGATCCCTTGGAATAGTCCTATTTTGAAAAAATAAAATAAAATTTTGACTTGGTCATTGCTGAGACTTAGATTTATCTATCAAAGTAGGTAAACTGGGGGAAATATTCCTGAGACTACTTCAGATCACCAGAAGATGTGAAAGTTAGTAAAGAATTAGAGTAATTTTAGACCAAAAGCTGGAATGAGGGAAGAATGAAATTAGGGTAGAGACTAGCCTTTTATTTCAGTAAAACACAAGAATACATTTCAGGTTCAATAAAACTAATTACTATTGATAAGTAGTTGATTTTAATTCAGCTTTGATAGGAACTGAAGATGTTTGTCATGTATGGTCCTGTGTAAAGATTGAGACCTATTTCATATGATTTGGTATTCTGTCCTGTTGCTAGTGGATAGGTTACCACATCAAATTTCGGCACATTTGACTGGCCCAGCAGCGAGGGCCAAGGACTGAATAGACATAAGGAGTAAAAAAAGAACCCTCTTTAGCTATGAAAACACATCAATGGAGCAGTATTGGGGAAGTTTATACTTCTATTGTACCTGTGTCCAGTATTGTCAGTGTGCCACATTTCAGAAATATTAAATTCACTTAAATAAGACCACAAATACCAAACCCTCAGGGAGCAAAACCAGCACAGTGGTGTTTTGCATAAGGATTAGTTTTTAGTTCGGTAGGTTTTTTCAATTGAATCTGCAATTCTCTGTTTTGTAAGGCTTTTCTGAATATTGTAGAGTTGTGAGGTGTTAGCTTGGCCAGTTATATATGGAAACCAAACTTTAAAATTTTGACCAAAGTTTTGTATTAATATGACCTTTTTGGAAAAAAATAAAAATCTGTAAAATTAAATATCTTTAAAACTAGTGTGTCCAGTTCCTTGGTAACTCTTTTCAGTAATGAATTTTAAAAAAATCTGACCATACTTGTCCTCTCCACCTACTCACCCCCAAATTAATGATCTCTGTACTTTGCATGTTGCTGAATATCTTATGTGTTTGTGGTGAATTCCAAGAATGCAGTGGAAGTGTGCATTTACATAGAATTTGTTTTAAAAAATCCTGTTAAGTTACTCAGTTGAACAGGTATTTTGAGGATAAAAATGTAAGGTTTTAGATAATTTTGGTGAGAATATTATGCAAAAATGTGGCTTTCTTACATTCTCTTGCAGAATGTAATATTGAGAAAAGAGGTGCAGATTTTCAGGCTTTCTGATTTCAAGGGCAGCATTCCAATGTAGTTTAACCATAAAGAATGGTGAAAACAGGAGCACCGTTCATTTAGTGACTTCAAATAGTACGGCCCAGTGGAAACACAAAACTGTACCATTCTAAGTATACCAGTTGTCATTTTAGCATATGCAGAAAGTGCCTCATGTGGCAAGTGACCAGGATTCATCACTGTCTTCGCTGCAATGAGTCGGCAGCTGACGCTTCCCCGTCAACTCTGCCTGCGACTCACTCCAGTGGAGTACCGGAGTTGACGGGAGAGCGCTCGTCGGTAGATTTATCATATCTAGACTAGATTAAGATAAATTGACCCCATTGGATCGATCGCTGCCTGTCAATCCTGCGGGTAATATAGACGAGCCCTTAGTCACTTGGGAACAATGCCATGAATGCACTTACAAGAGAACAACCTGGCTCCCTTCCTCAGAAAGGATTTAGTTCCCTTCTCTCATGTACAGCCTTTTCTAACCAATGCATATTGAAAAGAAGGGCCCAGGTATTTCAATAGAGATGGAGTAACCTATAGAATTTCGGAATAGGCTATAGTGATGGTGGCAGGATTTCTGTAGTGCTGCTTCTGTCACAATTTTTCTATACTGAAATCCCAAGATGAAGTCTGCACCAAACTCAGTTTTCACAAGTCTCTGACCCATATGTTGAGGATCTAGAGTTCATCATGAATTATACTCCAGTTTTTCTAAAACTAGGGAAATTAAAGCCAAACAGGGTTAACAGTGAGCAACCTTCAGTACATCTCCCTGTCTTATTTATAATACACATAAATTATTGGCAAATGTACCTTGATTACTTTATTTTGTGCAGTAATCAATGTAAAACAAAGTTCACGGGCATATTGTATGGTGAACTCTCTAAAATTCTACTTATTTAATATCAGGTTAGTTTTAACTATTTATTATCACTTGTAAATATTCTTGTATTTTTGGAGACTTGGCAATGTTTGCTAGTTTTTAATTTGAGTGGGAGGGGATGGGGGTGGACACCTGGAGAAACAAAGTGGGTGAGGTAGCAAATGGATATAAACTGGCCATCAGGAAGTTTAGACTTGAAGTTAGACAAAAGTTTCTAACCATTAGAGGAGTGAAGTTCTGGAACAGCCTTCCAAGGGGAGCAGTGGAGGCAAAAGACATATCTGGCTTCAAGACTAAGCCTGATAAGTTTATGGAGGGGATGGTATGGGGGGATAGCCTAATTTTGGCAATTAATTCATCTTTGACTACACAGTGGTCTGTGATGGGATGTTAGATGGGTTGGGATCTGAGTTACTGCAGAGAATTCTTTTCTGAGTGCTGGCTGGTGAGTCTTGTCCACATGCTCAGGGTTTAACTGATTGCCATATTTGGGGTTGGGAAGGAATTTTCCTCCAGGGCAGATTGGCAGAAGCCCTGGGGAGGTTTTGCCTTTCTCTGCAGAGTGGGGCACAGGTCACTTGCTGGAGGATTCTCTGCAGCTTGAGGTCTTCAGACCACAATTTGAGGACTTCAGTGGCTCAGAAACAGGTTTGATACAGGAGTGGGTGGGTGAGATTCTGTGGCCTGCATTGTGCAGGAGGTCAGACTAGATGATCATAACAGTCTCTTCTGACCTTAAAGTCTATGATTCTAATCTAAGGGACCATTCATGGTAGAGTGGCCTGTTTAGCACCTCTGCAGTCATAAGACAAAAAGAAGGGGCTAGTGGATTATAGATTGTTGTAATGAACCATAAATCCAGTGTCTTTTCAGGTCAGGAATTTGAGTGTCTACCAGAGTTATGAATTTAAGCTCTCAGGCTCATTTTTTGAAAATGTTGTTTGGGTTTCCTTTGAGGATGAGGTCGGATACGTCCGATATAATGTGATCACTTTGTGGAAAGTGTTCACTCACAGGTGATTGGGTGGTTTTTTAAATCATTTTTGTGTGTGAATTCATTGGAGATCCATAGTTGCATTTTAAAAGAGCAGAGATCTTATGATGATGGAGTAGCGCAGAAGCACAGGAAGGTTAATAGAAAAGCCATAAGAGTGGAGTTTTCTCTTTCCCCTCAATGAAATTTGCAAGCTAAAACTACAAAAAAGTAGTAAAGAAAAAAGAAGTAGAAGATAAGGTAGCTGGAGAGTTGTCTGAATATTCTAAAGGTGCCATAGTAGAAAAAGTCCTTCAGCAGCTATTGAATCTCTGGCTGCAGCCAAGGGGTGCAGGATTAGTTCTTTGTGCTGATCATATTAGAGTTTATTCACCAGAGAGACTAGCTGCATGAGCAGAGGCCCTCAGAGAAATCTATTTTTGGTTCTGGATTCAGTTTGGCTGTGAATAAGGAATGCCACAAAGGTGAATGACTGGTTGGGCAACCTCGATCAGTGGCTGTCAATCAAGGGTCTTCGAGCAGGCCAAGTAGGGCAGGCATTAGACACACTGGGGCCCAAGGCAGAAAGATGAAGGCCTGAGCAATTTAGGTCCACGGGGCCCTCTGTGGCATGGGGCCTGGGCGGTTGCCCTCTGTGCTACCCTCTAATGCCAGCTCTGGCTTATCTTTGCAGAAAAACAGTTGTGGAACAGAGAGGCCATGGAGTTTTTATAGCATGTTGGAGGGAGGGAGCCTCGGAGAGAAAAAGGCTGAGAACCCCTGACCTAGACATGAATTAAATCTTTAAAATGACAGTTTTCAATAATAGTCTTATCCCTTCATAGACTTCACTTCCGTGCATTCAAGGCCTATAGGAGTCAAGCACCATTGGTATAATAATTTGAAATTATTTTAACAGTACAACAAACAAAAGAGGTCCTTGTGCCTCTTCCATACCAATTTCCATGTTATCTGTGTTAATAAGAACATTGATGGAACTGCAGAATCAAAACAATAACATGGAACCCAGGTTCTCCCCGGCACTGGGATTGCAGCAGCAGGTGGGCACGGCGGGCTGCACGGCTGAGCTGCTTGTAGCTGCTGGAGGTAAGAGACCAGCGGGCGTGTGGAGGGATCTCAAACTCAAATCACCACGAGGGCCACCTGAGGACTAGTACATAAGAACATTAGAGTGACCATACTGGGTCAGACCAAAGGTCCATCCAGCCCAGTATCCTGTCTACCAACAGTGGCCAATCCCAGGGGCCCGGAGGGCCTGAACCTAACACGAAATGATCAAGTGATCTGTCTCCTGCCATCCAGCTCCATCCTCTGACAAACAGAGGCTAGGGACACCATTCCTTACCCAGCCTGGCTAATAGCCATTAATGGACTTAATCTCCATGAATGTACCTAGTTCTCTTTTAAACCATTTTAAAGTCCTACCCTTCACAACCTCCTCAGGCAAGGAGTTCCACAAGTTGACTGTGCACTGTGTGAAGATCTTTCTTTTATTTATTTTAAACCTGCTGCCTATTAATTTTATTTGGTGACCCCTAGTTCTTATATTATGGGCATAAGTAAATAACTTTTCTTTATCTACTTTCTCCATATCACTCATGATTTTATATACCTCTATCATATCCCCCTTAGTCTCCTCTTTTCCAAGCTGAAAAGTCCTAGCCTCTTTAATCTCTCCTCATATGGGACCCATTCCAAACCCCTAATTATTTTAATTGCCCTTCTCTGAACCTTTTCTAATGCCAGTATATCTTTTTTCAGATGAGGTGACCACATCTGTACACAGTTTTCAAGATGTGAGTGTACCATCAATTTATATAAGGGCAATAAGATATTCTTCATCTTCTCTATCCCTTTTTCAATTATTCCTAGATCCTGTTTGCTTTTTTGACTGCGGCTGCACAGTTCATGGACATCTTCAGAGAATTATCCACAATGACTCCAAGATTTTTTCCTGATTACTTGTAGCTAAATTAGCTCCCATCCATATTGTCTGTATAGTTGGGGTTATTTTTTCCAATGTGCATTACTTTACATTTCTCCACATTAAATTTCATTTGCCATTTTGTTGCCCGATCACTTAGTTTTGTGAGATCATTTTGAAGTTCTTCACTGTCTGCTTTGGTCTTGACTATCTTGAGCAGTTTAGTGTCATCTGCAAACTTTGGCATTGGCCCGAGGGCCATTTCACTGAAACCGTTTCATACAACGATACGGAAATAAAGTAATACAGTCCGCTAGTAAAAGTCAATGGAGTAACTTTTTAAAAACTGTAATGCAAAAAGTCCGTGCTAATTTTGACAGCCGTTTCATTTTTGGCCACTTAACTGGCAGCATTAATGTGTTAAATGTATGAGTTATAAAAATTTCTGTCAGCCTGTGATGGGGTGTCCATCCCACACAAGTCCCGAGTGAGTAACCAGGGGCCAGAAAGAGCCAATGAACCTTACATGTTGCACCTGGAGGGAAGCCAGGGCTTGATAAGAAATACTGGCAGATGAAGCCCAGCAGGGGGAAGACGTGTCCTAGGATGATACAGCCAGGAAGTGCTCACAGGAAGGAGGCTGCAGGGTGGAGGTCTGCAATCACTCCCGAAAGGGAAAAGGAGTTGGCTAGAGCCGAGGAGGAGAGTTGGCTAGAGCTCTGGTTCTGCCCTGGATGAGAGATTCTTACAGGAGGTTTAAAAGGGTGGAGTACCCACAAGGAAGTGCTCCTGCGGTGAGTGGACCCCTTTTACACAGGTCTGCAAATGTCCCTTGTAATTTCAGTCCAGCAGTGTTCTGTCTCACTTACGTTTCTTTACCAGTACTATATTCTACCACGGGAATTTAGGATCTTGTCAGCTCCCACTGAAATCAAATGGAAAGAATGTCATTGATTCAATGGGGGTTGGATTCGACTCATAGTCAAAAGTTCTGCTGATGATGCATAAACCAGAATAGCACACAGCTCATGCTCCCCCTCCCTACCCCTATTCCAACCCCTTCCCCAAATCCCTGCCCTGACCCCGCCTCTTCTCTGCCTCCTCCCCTGCACATGCTGCATCCCCACTCCTCCCTCCTGGAAAGTCCTAAGCGCTGCAAAACAGCTGTTTGGCCTCAGGAAGCCCTGGAAGGTAGGTGGAGGAGTGGGGACGTGGCACACTGTGGGGAGGAGGGGAGTGGCAGAGGGGTGAGTAGGTGCCTATGGCAGGCCACAGGAAATAGCTCCATGGACTACCTGTGGGCTGTGTGTTTGAGACCCCTCATACAGGGACTAGGGACAAGGGGAGAAAGTGCAGGGGGCTAGGGACATGAGAGCGTGCAGGAGTTAGGGGAGAAGTGCAGACTCCAGCCATGCAACAAAACATTGATCAGTATAGTATCAGAGGGGTAGCCGTGTTAGTTTGGAGCTGTAAAAGCAGCAAAGAGTCCTGTGGCACCTTATAGACTAACAAACGTATTTGAGCATGAGCTGTCATAGGTGAATACTGTTAGGCCTGAATAAAGATATAGCAGACAAAACCAGGTATGTCAACCTGACCAAAGTCAGGCTAACACAGATTTCTGGGAAATCCTTGAGTGGAAAAATACTGAGAAGCAGCATGTCTCACGAAGCGCTGGGAAAAAGTGAGATAAGAGAGGGGCTGCATTCCTGGCATAGTACCAGCTGTGCTGTGTTAGGAGCAGTTCGTTTGAAGAACTGATAAGAAGCCAGCCTCTCAGCCTCCCTGCTTTCACTCCCTGGTCCTGTTCTCTTTCTGTTTTGACTCCCCTACATTCCTAACTTTTGGTGCTTGTTAAGATATTCTTAATCATCTAATGCTGTAAAACATAGGGGAATAGGCATGCATGTATACTAAAGGTGTCTAGTTTCTAGTCGTTAGAAGAAGGGGATGGGTTGCGCAAGTGAATAATCTATGACACGACGAAACTGTCTATATAGGCTTATACTAAGATGCAAGGAAGAAGCTGGTCCTCTCTGGAGACAAGCTGCTCTCTATTGTTGTGTGCACCCTTCAATAAAGAGCTTTTGATCGGACCTTGCTGGTGTTGCCTGTCTCTCTCGCGGTCAGACAACGAACCTTGCCTCTGGGTTCAAATCCCCAACAATACTCACTTCATCAGATGAATGTAGTGGAAATTTCCAGAGACAGGGATAAATATGCAGGCAAGAATCCATCTAGAGATAACGAGGTTAGTTCAATCAGGGAGGGTGAGGCCCCCTTCTAGCAGCTGAGGTGTGAATACCAAGGGAGGAGAAACTGCTTTTGTAGTTGGCTAGCCATTCGCAGTCTTTCTTTAATCCTGAGCTGATGGTGTCAAATTTGCAAACGAACTGAAGCTCAGAGGTTTCTCTTTGAAGTCTGGTCCTGAAGTGTGGGGGGTTTTTTTGTTTTGTTTTTGTTTTTTTTTTGCTGCAGGATGGCTACCTTTAAATCTGCTATTGTGTGTCCAGGGAGGTTGAAGTGTTCCCCTACAGGTTTTTGTATATTGCCATTCCTAATATCTGATTTGTGTCCATTTATCCTTTTACGTAGGGACAGTCCAGTTTGCCTGATGTATGTAGCAGAGAGGCATTGCTGGCACATGGCTGTGTATATTACATTTGTGTCCATCCTCCCTGATTGAACTAACCTCATTATCTCTAGACTGATTTTTGCCTGCATATTTATACCTGCCTCTGGAAATTTCCATGACATGCTTCTGACAAAGTGGGTATTCACCCACGAAAGCTTATGCTCCAATTCATCTGTTAGTCTATAAGGTGCCATAGGACTCTCTGCTGCTTTTTACAGATCCAGACTAACACGGCTACCCCTCTGATACCTGGTTAGATATTTAATCACTGTTCAGACTGCAGGGCTTATTTCAATTAAGCACCATCAACTAATGCATATTGGAACTTTTAAATGAAGATTGAAAGCAAATGTGGAAAAACTGCAGAAAGTTGACACTAATGTCCATCATGCATATTCATGAGGTTCTGGATATCAAGTCTGATTGATTGGCTGGTTTAGAAAGGGTAACAGCTACATTAAATTAAATCTATTATAGAAGGGATTGAAATTGAATAGCAGTGTTGTCTATAGAGCTTTGTACAATCATTGTTTTATTTGCTAACAAGTGGGGTTCAATGTGGCTGATGTATCCAGGCACTGATGGGCCTCGCACACTTCTAGGGAGTTTCCGGCCCTTGGGCCCGGCCTCTCCCAATGCGAGAGTCATACATCGCTCATGAGGTTTCTTTGGAGTAATTATTTTTAATGCCACAGTGGCTTTTAAACCAGTTTAAAAAACTGTTTTAACAACTAATTAGCTTGACCCATGTGTGGATTGCTGAACAGCAGTGTCTCCTCAATTCCTCACTCTGGGGTGCCTTTTAAACTGCTTTGCTGTGAGATCAACCTTTCCTGGCCAGTGCATTCACAGCCTCTAGCGTGCAAATCCCTGTTATCTCAAGTGGGGCTTCTCAAACACTTGAATCCAAACACACTGGTTTAGATAAAATACCCCCCTCCAGTTCAATGATGCTTCCTTTGCCTTTCAAATGTTCTTGAAGTTGTGAGTAGAGATGAGTGGAGAGAGGTGGTTTAGCAGCCTCTGGTTCTCATTCTTATACCCTGCTTCCCTCTTTGAGGATTACCTTCAGCTGGAGATCAGGCACCAGTCAGTGTGTTTACATGGAAGACCCCTCACTGTTCCATTATCAATATGTAAAGTTCTCATCCACACCCTTTTCCCTACCAAATAATGGCTGCTTAACCAGATGATAGCCCATTTGATTATGCTGATACCTGCCCAGGATGTCAATGGGTTTTTCTCTGAAAAAATGGTTAGGATCCACTTTTCTAACTCTGAAGCATGTCACAGCAATGTTATGCAGTGTAGAATCGTATATGTTTATATACAGTGTTACCACATATATTTTACCAGGACAATAATGTTCAGCAGATTAAGAGTATCCAAATAATAGCTCACTTTTTACAAAATGTATCATAGTCTTGTAAGAAGGATGAATGTGGGAGTAGTCTGTCACAGTGTTATACTGCTTTCACAACCATGTAGGCACACTCAAACTATCTCACCAGGCTAGATGTTTTGTTGTTTAATGCACAGACTCATGAGACAAGGTGAGAGGTATCCTTGCTACTGCTTAGACCGACTTGCATGTTATAGGATGGATTTTTAAAAAATCTCTATATATGTATGTTTGAATAAATGACTGTTTACTCATGACCGTAAAGGTTTATAATTGCATGTGTGATATTCAGTACACTTTTTTGTGATCCTTCACCTCATCTCATGCAGAATGATACAAGGTATGTCTATTTGGATGATCACATGGTGAATTATGATAAATACACAAATCTCTCTGCAGTGATGTAAATAGAAAAATACTGCATGTCTTTATGCAATGATTCCAAGCCTTGTTCACTCCCTGGTTTGGGGAGAGAGACACTTTCCTTGTTGGCAGTCTTCTGTTTGTGCTTAGAAGGATTGACTTAACTTGGCTCACCAGAAATAAAACCCCCAGTCCACACCACACCAGAAGCTAAACTCCTGGATGTTAAGAGTTCTGACATAGTTTAAAAATGGTGGTGTATACAGGATATAATTTTTTTTTAAATGAAAATCCTAGAGATGTTGCCGACCTCTTCGCAACTGAGTAACAGATATATAGTTATGTAGAAGAATGGGGAAGAGGGGAGAGGCAATCTATCTACTCCGTTACTACTCCTAAGTGACCGATACTGTTTTACTCTAATAGCACTGACACTATAAAATTCCAAGTGATTGAATTTTTGTAGCATATTGTAAAGGTTAATATGTATTAGCAATACTTTAGAAATTTGATACATTTCCCCCTGGTCTTTGTAAATATTGTCCTTTCCTTAAGGACAAACTTTGTTTGCAAACTGAATTATATAACAGATAGGATGATGGATTACATAAATCCTGAAAGGATTTGCTCAATCCTGCAGTTTTTCAGCATACAGAATTCCTTTGGTCTTTAAGGATGTATATGGATTACAGGATGGGGCCCTTGCCCATTCTACTTTGTAGTGATTGCAAACATTTGTCCAATCTTGACACCACTCATTGGTGCAGATGCATCAGTATTTTAGCGGCTTAAAATTGTAATTAAAATATTCTGAGAGGATTTGTAAGAACAAATATCAATGCTATCTGTCAGTGTCCATTAAAATTAAATAGCATTACAAAGTGCACACACTACTGTTTCCTTTAAAAGAAAAATCTTTCATAGCTGGAAAAAATATGCAGGATATATTTACATTATTTTAGTGTTCTTTGTGTATGAATTCACAACTCTCAGGAAACTTAACGTTTTATTTTCTGTTTATAGAGCCCATGTAATAAATCATCTTCTGAAATCCCTCCCGACATTTGTTGTATTTTAATTTTTTCATGTTGAACGTGTTATATAATGATCAAAAAGATTTGAAGGCTTCCAGGTCATTTTTTTCTTTGTTAGAGAATGAGCTCTGTTTTTCCTCATTGCCAGCTTATATTTTCACTTTTTGAAAATCCATGTATATGCAGCCTTGATCCAAAGTCATTTGAAGAGAACGGGAAGCTCTTCGGCTTCTCATCGACTTCAGTGGGCTTTGGATCAGGCCTTGGACAGGTACAACTTATGCCAACTATGGGGAAAACAATCAGAACTTAATGTCTATGAGTTCTGCTAACTAGAAGGTTCTGAGTTCCTGCTGCATTACAGGTTTGTGGATTCATATAGTCAATGATCTTGCTCCGTGTTTACAGGTAAATGCAACTCATCTTTGTGTTCTTACACAACCTCAGTAAGCGCAGTCGACTCGCCGCCATGAGGACGGCCAGGTAAGTCGATCTAAGATACTTCGACTTCAGCTACACGAATAGCTTAGTTCAAATCCCCCCTCCCCCTGCTAGTGTATCCCAGGCTTTGGACAAAATTAAGTACCTCCTATAGAGAAGCTAAAAAATATGGGAAAATTCTTCTGGTAACTTACAGAGAAGCAAAACTCAATGAGTTGTCATTTGCATGTGCAGAGGTGTTGTGAATCTATGTTGTCCTTGACATTTGATATATATATTTTTAAAAATTACCTTGTAAATGCACGTGTTCCTAAGTTACTAGGGAATGGGGGAAGCTTCTTGTAGCTCAGACTGAACAGTTGTATAGCATAGTGGGAAAAGTGTTTGATAATGCAATGGTAGTTTGCACTAAGGCTGTACTTTGATTTATATTGCAGTTCATCTCTTCCATAATGGAATTGTATCATTTTCATAACAAATTATATACACCTGTACCTATGATGAACCCAAATCAAAACATATCACATTAAACAAAATGAGTAAACTGAACTATAATATCTGCACTTTGTGTGCGCACACGTGTGTATTTTATATATAAATGGGGAAAAAAAGTTCTTGTGACTTGATCATCCAAAAGGCCCAGTCCTGGGGGTGGGGGAAGACACTGCTGTAGGATTTGAGGGAGATGTGACTTGAAATCCATAAAAGAGTAATAATGATTTCTCTCTTATCTCATTTTGCTGTAGAAAGGGAGAGTCTAACAACTGGAAGAAAGGAGAGAAGTCGTAGCTAAGAGAACAATTATTTCAGAGAGACTATCACTGACATGGGACTATTTCTGCCATCCACATGAGAACTGCACAGTTAAAACTTTAGTTTAACCACCTTGTATTGAAATTTCTGCATTCTGATTAGTTAACGCTTTGCCTTCTCTTCTTCTCCAGTGTGAATAACAAACATGGTTGTCCAGCTTCACATTTCCTGCAGCTAAAAATATGTTCATGATTGAAAATTTTAATAGCTATCCAGTGCTTCCCACTGTGCTAATTAACCCCCTCAGCCTTTGGCATCAGAGTTTATTCAGCCCAAAATACGGTTACATGAAACAGAAAGTCCTAAAAGTGGACATGCAAATAACCTGATGGTAGATTGACATTTTGTGTGCTGAGCAGAGAGATCTGTTCTGTACGCAGTCCCAAATACAGTACCATTGCTAAGAAATAGTATAGTTGATAGTGTTTCTGGACCTTGTAGAAGGACCTGTGTTGCACTTTATTATGCCACACTCAAATATCTAACCAATAGAGTTTCTGTGCTGTAAGATGTGGCATAAAATAAACAGCTGTATTATAAGATTGATTGTGAATAGTAAGGGCACAAAATAGGCTCAAAATCAAAGTGTCTATTAAAAAGGTCACTAAAATACTCACCTTGGAAAAGTTTGACACGCAATAGTAATACTATATACAAAATTTGCAAAACATTAAATATTCAGTGGACTGAATCAGCTTCACAATGCTGCAAAATTATTCCACAGGAATAAGAAATCAATTCCTAGAGGAATCACATTTTCAGAAAATCAGATTATAGCCTTTGGTCTTCTCGGTGAGTGTGGATTATTTCAGCTTTCTGAAAATGGGAGATAAGAATTTGTCACTGCCTCCCAGTTTCTCTGCCCACCACTTGCCATTCTGTACCTGGTTCTTCACATGCTGGCCCCTGTGTGTGTTCCATTGCGGGTATGCATGGGCTCCATGCTCCTGAGACCACGAGAGTCTTGCTGGGGGTGTCCGTTGGTCTGCCTTTGCTCTTCCCCTCCTGGTGCTCTGAACCAAAAGTGTAAGGGGTGGTGTGTACCAATTGCCTCTACTGTTCCTTCTTAGCACCACATGGTCTGAGATGGAACAATCCAGTGTCCTCCAAGTTCTTCTTTCAACTTTGACTAACTAGTGCACATCCAGGTCATCTTAGATAGTTTTATTTAGTGCAGTTAGGTACTGAAAAGTCATATATCCCCTTTGGGAACTCCTTGCCCATGTCCCATTGTGGAGATTGAATTATACCCCCGAGGATACAGGATTCAAAAATTGTGTTTCCTGCCCTGGAGCCTTCCTGGTCAGCGACAAGCTTCAGACGTGCTTGTTCTGCCTTGGAAAAGCACACATCTCCACCAGATGCAGATACTGCTCCTTGCCCAACGGGTGTGGGAGTTGAGGCTCAGAAAACATCTTCTGGAGCAGGTGAGACCTCCACCTGATCTAGACTGGGCTATTCACCTGTGCATCGGTCAGAGGTGTTGAGAGGCACTGTTACTATGAAAATGCCAAGTGAATGATTTTAATTATCAATACTGTAGGAATCTAGCATATGTCCCTCTCTTTTGTAAATGTTGCCTTTTAAATTAAAAAGTGATTTTTAAAAGACAAGCTTTTTGTTTTCAAATTAATATTTATAATGGATAGCATGATGGATTGAATATTTCCAAAAATACCTGCTCAATCCTGCAGTTTTTCTGCATGTGGAACTACACCCTAAATTTGTCACCAATGTTTTCTCTGATTTCCATCAGAATCAATTCACACACTTCCCTGTTTTGTTTTTTGTTTTTTCCCAAAACCTCATATCACTAATGAGGAACAGAAACTTCATCTTGGATGTACCTCAAGTATTGGGATTCTGTCTTCAGTGAACAGAGCTATTTAGGAGGTCATCTAGTGGCTTTGTTACCTTTATGGAATGAATGAAAGGGCATGCAATCTTGTTGCAAAAACGAAGTGGATTTCTGGTTGTATCTTGCTCTGCTACCAGTTGTCACACTCCTCCACCGCAATTGGTGAGAACCTTCTCCACCAGAGCAAAGCCTACTTCAGAAGCTTCTCTTTGGGGTGTACCTCTTGTTGACCTATGTAAAACAGCCACGTGGAGTTGTATCTAGACCTTCCCAAGACACTATACCCTCGTGCACACCTCCTCAGCTGATTCATAGATTCATAGAAATGTAGGGCTGGAAGGGACCTCAAGAAGTCGTCAAGTCCAGCCCCCTTCATTGTGGCAGGACCAAGTAAACCTACACTATCCCTGACAGATGTTTGACTCACCTGTTCTTAAAAGCCTTCAATAATGTGGAGTGCATGATCTCCCTTGGTAACCTATTTCAAAGTTAACTACCATTATAGTTGGAAAGCTTTTCCTAATGTCTAACCTAAATATACCTTGCTGCAGATTAAGCCCATTACATCTTGGCCTACTCTCTGGACATGGAGAACAATTGATCACCATCCTCTTTACAACATCCCTTAACTTATTTGAAAAGTGTTATCCGATGTCCCTCTCAAGACTGATATACCCAGGTTTTTAACCTTTCCCCAGATGTTAGGTCTTCTAAACCTTTTCTCATTTTTGTTGCTCTGGTCTGGACTCTCTCCAATTTGTTCGCATCTTTTTAAAAGTGTAGCATCTAGAACTGGACACAGTACTCCAGTGAAGGCAATACTGGTGCCCAGTAGAGTGGGACAGTTCTCTCACATGTCTTACATGCAACACTCCTGTTAATGCATCCTGGAATGTTGTTAGCCTTTTTCATCACGGCATCACATTGCTGACTCATTCAACTTCTGGTCCACTAGAAACCCCAGATCCTTTTCAGCTGTGCTACCATCTAGCTACTCATTCCGTATTTTGTAGTTGTGCATTTGACTTTTCCTTCCTAGTGTAGAACTCTGTACTTGATTGCATATCATCTTGTTGATTTCATACCCATCCTCCAGTTTGTCAAGGTCATTTTGAATTCTAATCCTGTCCTCCAGAGTGCTTGCAAGCCCCCCACCTCAGTTTGGTGTTCTCTGTGTATTTTGAAAGCATAGTCTCCATTTCATTCTCAAAGTCATTAATGAAAATGAATAGTAAGGGACCCACTAGACATGTCCTCTTGGTTTGACAGCAAACCACCGATAACTACTCTGACAGGATCTTTCAGACAGTTTTGCTCCCACCTTACAGTATGTTCATCTAGACCAGTGTTTCCCAAACTTACAACATTTGTGTACCCCTTCTGAGACATTTGTCTTTTGGGCACACCCCTTCTCCAATGAAGATAATTTTTTGGGGAGAGGCCCTGCTCAGGCCACTGCTGGCCCCTTGCCTCCCGGGGTCCCAGCTACCGGCCTGGCTCAGCCCACTGCTGGCCTGGGTGAACAGGATCCCTGGCCAGCAGTGGGCTGAGTGGGACCAATGGACGGAACCCTGGGCCGCAGCAGGCTGAGCCGCTCAGCCCAGTGTGGGTCTGGGGTCCCAGTCACCAGCCCCGCTCAGCCCACTGCTGGTCTGGGTGGACGGGAACTGGGGCCGGCAGCCAGGATCCAGCTGCAGGAGCTGGCGGACGGAACTTCAGACTGGCAGTGGTCTATCCCTGCTATCCCAGCCCTCCCCGCTCACCACTTTTCTGGTGCCCCTCACTCCCGACCCGCAGCCCCTGCTGTCCCAGGCCTGGGCTCCCCAGTCACTGTTCTGCCCGTGCCCCTCACTCCCGACCCGCAGCCCCTGCTGTCCCAGGCCTGGACTCCCCAGTCACTGCTCTGCCCGTGCCCCTCACTCCCGACCCACAGCCCCTGCTGTCCCAGGCCTGGACTCCCCAGTCACCACACTGCCGGTGCCTCTCACTCCCAACCCGCAGCCCCTGCTGTCCCAGGCCTGGACTCCCCAGTCACCACTCTGCTGGTGCCCCTCACTCCCGACCCGCGGCCCCTGCTGCCCCAGGACTGGGCTCCCTAGTCACTGCTCTGTCGGTGCCCTTCACTCCTAACCCGCAGCCCCTGATATCCCAGCCCTGGGCCCCCCGTTCTCCGCTCTTCTGGTGCCCCTCAATCCCGACCCGCAGCCCCTGCTGTCTCAGGCCTGGGCTCTCCAGTCACCACTCTGCTGGTGCCCCTCACTCCCAACCCACAGCCCCACCTGTCTCAGCCCTGGGCTCCCCAGTTACCACATTGATGATGCCCTTCACTCCCGACCCGCAGCCCCACCTGTCCAAGCCCTGGGCTCCCCAGTCACCACACTGCCGGTGCCCCTCACTCCCGACCCGCAGCCCCTGTTGTCCCAGGCCTGGGCTCCCAGCTCTTCTGGTGCCCCTCACTCCCAACCTGCAGCCCCTGTTGTCTCAGCCCTGGGCTCCCCAGTCACTGCTCTGCTGGTGCTCCTCACTCCTGACCCGCAGCCCCTGCTCTCCTAGTGACAGCCCATTGGCTGCCAGTGTGGGTAGAAAGCTTCACTTAGACATAGGCAGAGAGCAGCAGTACGCAAGTGGGCACATCCTGAGTGGCTGCGGAGGGACTTGGGGCAGTCCTGGGGGCCAGTGGCCAGGCACAGGGGAACCGACTGAGACTGGGAGAGTCTGGCCTGGGTCTGGGATCTTCCCCTGTGGCTTTGGGAGCTGCGGGTCCTCCAGGGAGGAAGCCTGTGGGAGCTGGACACCTGCCGTCTGTCCTGCTGAGCCTGGCCTCTCCTGGGTGGCCGCTGGTGGATTTGGGGTGGTCCTGGAGGCTGGTAGGTGGGCGCAGGGATCTGAATGGCTCCGGGTGAGTCCACCCCAGGCCCGGTGTCGCCCCAAGCAACTTTGGGGGCTGTGAGTCCCGAACGGGGCAAGCGGGAGGGAGCCAGACACCTGCCATCTATCCCGCCAGGCGAGGTCGCTGGTGGATTTGGGGCAGTCCGGCGGCCGGGTGCAGGGGGACTGATTGAGTCTGGGAGAGTGTGGCCCAGGTCCGGGGTCTCCTGCTGTGGCTTTGGGGGCTGCTGGTCCTCCAGGGAGGAAGCCTGTGGGAGCTGAACACCCGCTGCCAGGCCAGGCCTTGCCTGTGTGGATGCTGGTGGATTTGGCATGATCCTGCAGGCTGGGGGCTGGGCGCAGGGGGCCCAATTGAGTGCAGGTGAGTCCGCCCCAGGGCTGGGGTTTCCCCCTATGGTTTGGGGGGCAGCTTTTGTGGTAACAGCTATAAACGTATTAATGCCTTGCCCTTCACTGTATGCATCTTTTTACTGTAATGGCGACACTGACTAATCAAGAAGACAACTCTGCAATTTAGATACCACTGCAGATTTGGTATAATTAAAATGAAGTTAGTTTTTCTTCCTCCCCACAAAATTAATGGGAATATGCCAATAAGAAACAAATACAAATTTCATTCAGACACGTTTAACATAGTTGAGAGGTAAAATCTATCTGGTGGGTATCTTTCAGACTGTAAAAAAATATACAGTCCATTGTTCACATAGTTAAGAAAAACAATTCGGTTACCAAAAGTTTATTGATAAAAGTTTAATGCCAACTTACTTATAAAAATGAAAAAAAATATTTTAAACATACATCGTACAATTGACCATCCGAGCCCTACTGACTATTAATGATAGTAAAGCATTTAAGGAAGTTGTGTCAGAAAGCAAAGATTAACTCCAGGGATGTATGCTGCTTTAAAAAAAAAAGTTTCTTGTTTGCTGGAACCTACATGCCTGGCCTAGTTCTTAAAGCTAATTACAAAATCCTCTTTCCTACTGGTCCAGGTGTCCTGACAGTTGTTTCTTCTAATAGCACTGTGAAAAGAAAAGAAATATTTGATGAGGTATCTGCATACAGCTCATTTCTAGTTCTTTGCAAGCAGGAAGAGAAGGCGGCACTGCTCTAAGGTGGCAATTCCCAGTCACAGCATTTGCTTACATTCAAGCATCTCTACAGGGATTGAAAATGTTTTTTCTGTTCACTTGCCCACAGGAAGTGCAGAGAAAAGTGTATTTGGTCCTGAAGCCATTTGTACTAGTAGAAAAGAATTTCTAGACATGGCAGGTTATGAAATACCTTGAAGCATGGGTTTGACTTAACTTTAAATAAAAGGACAAAAATAGATGTTAACTTTACAAAACTTAGAAAGGTGCACCAAAAAAAAGGAAGCTTTTTCCTGGCATTTCCCCCATTTTCTTCCGCTGACCTACGTTTCTGGGGTGCTACAGCAGCCTAACAGGGCAAAGAACATATAAGAATTAGGAGGAAAACAGAAGCCGGCTATTCACACTTCACTGTACAATGGCCAATGAAGTAAAGAAAGACCTTTCTTTCTCCTGCTTCTAGCATTGTCTTCACTCTCCTGGCCATTGTAGCTCCCCAGAAACTTTTGAAATAATCTTCCAAAATACAAGAATTGTCAATTCCAGAGCTGTCTCTCTCCAGCCCCCCCGCACCACGTGTCTGCAGCAACAGCTCTTCCCGCCCTCTCCACTGAAAGGGAGAAAAAGCCGAAAACTTACCACACCTCTTCCCAGCAGTTCACTGAAAGGAATGCTGGGAAATGTAGTTCTTTCCCTTCTCCAGGGCTGGCTCTATAGGAAATACAGCTCCCAGGGCCCCCTGGTGGTTCTCAGCTCCCAGGCTGCATCTGCCCTTGCACATGGGACCCCGAGCACCTGATTGCTTTGCTGGTGCCTGGAGACAGCCCTGAACCTGCCTGAAATGTGCTGCATGCTTTTTAAAGTGTAAGTTTAGCACAATGTATTTTCATTGAAAGCTGATTTGATCAAGGAATATTTTACCAACAGGAGCTCTCATCCTTTCTCACCTAGTTCTTGGGCATAGACCGGAAAAGGAAAGCAAGTTTTCTGCCTCCTTTTTTTTTTATTCTGAATCCATTTCTCAGCTTTCAGTGAAGTAGCCATTGAACAAACTAGTTGAATAAGCTGAAATAAAGAAAATATTCTCTCTGCCGCTTTGTAAGAGGCGTTTGTTATCACAATCTAGTTAACACTTCAACAAATGTACTTCCAGTGCTCAGCACAGCGAATTCCACCACTTCGGTGGCTTAACTTTCTTTAGAATTTCATTATAAACATGTACTGCTTTAATATGAGTTAGTTTATTTTAATAGATTATACTATATTTAAGCTTTAACATAAGTTGTCACAATTTCAAATTTAATTTTAAATAGGTTTATTTTTTAAAAGAAAAACTGATGTAAATAACATATCCTGATTTTTATTTTTCAATCAGATGTATGCATTGGCAGATACAAAGTTTTCAGAAGGAAACAATGTTGCCTCTTTTAAAAACCCAACTTCCTTTTTTCAAAAGAGGTGCCCTTTGTTGTTCACTTACATCAACTCCTCTCATGGTAAAACTGGTCACTCTCTCTTTCCAATTCAGGTAAACGGCAAGAAACAAAAAATGGACACGTGGATATTCTACCCGTTGTTAGGAGAGATCACAAATCCATCCCCACCTCTGGAATCATCCTGGTTATCTAGTAATCGGTCTGTGTGTGGAGATGATACCAACACACCAACTTCTTTCCAGTACTGCACAAAAGAAAGGTATTGAATAAATGTAATCTTAGGCTGTTTTCTGGAAGGCTGAAAATTGTATTGGGCAGGAGTGTGAGGGTTTGGTTCCTAAGTATTATAAGGAAGAAGTTATGGGATAACTACAGAAACTCATGGGCAAGAAATTACCAGAATGAAATAGTATTTCTCAAATAACTCTGGAAATCATGGTTATACTTTTTTAATGTGTGACCTAAAATATCTTTATTAGGGAATGTACTGGGAAAGTCAAGTATCAGACAAATCTTGATCTTTTGTATAATGACAAATATTTACCTTTTGAAAAAGCCTCCTTGTTACATCACATCGTTATGATCCTTTGTGGTGACAGAGGGAGCTGTCTTCTGTAACAGCAGGGGCACGGTGAATGCCAGTTTCTTCCTGTTGTTACTGCACAACACAAATGGATGAAGGTTAGGGGACTTATGCGTGTGGATCTTCATCACCACCTGTATCGTAAGCGTGCATATGCCGGCTTTCTGGGGTTTATAGTCTAGTCCAGTGGTTCTTAACCAGGGGTGCGCAGAGGCCTTCCAGGGGGTACATTAACTCATCTAGGTATTTGCCTAGTTTTACAACAGGCTACATAATGATTTTGTAAGCAAGTAGTTTTCAGGTGAGGTAAAACTTGGGGTACACAAGACCGATCAGACTCCTGAAAGGGGTACAGTAATCAGGAAAGGTTGAAAACCACTGGTCTAGCAGCTTAAAGCACATTACCTAGCAAATAAATAAAAATCACAAACTAACCTTAATATACCAAATAGATTGGATATGAATTAGCAGATTTTTGTCCAGCGAAATGATACAAGGAGGCTGCAGGTTAATAGGGGCCAAGCTGCACTTGCTTTACAGCTTGGAATCCCCTTGTCTTTTATTCACAGGCTAGAAATCCTTTAGCCTAGGTCCAGAACTTCCCCCAGGTCAGTCTTTGTTCTCAGATGTTTCCAAGAGTCTTCCTGGGTGGGGAGTGAGGAACTCCAGATGATGTCACTCAAGGGGTTAAAGGGAGAGATTAAGGAAGATAAAAGCATTGCTGAGAAGTTAAATTATTTTTTGAATCAGTCTTCACTGGTGAGAATATTGTGAAGAATCACAGAAGTGTAGGACTGAAAGGGACCTCATTAGGTCATCTAATCCAGTCCCCTGCACTAAAGGTAGGACTACATGACTGACCAGTTCTGACAGGTGTTTGTCTAACCTGTTCTTAAAAACCTTGAATGAAGGAAAGTCCACAATGTCCCTAGGCAACTTGTTCCAATGCTTAACCACCCTGACAGGAAGTTTTTCCTAATGGCCAACCTAAACCTCCCTTGCTGCAATTTAAGCCCATTGCTTCTTGTCTTCTCCTCAGCGGTTTACAAGAACAATTTTTCACCTCCCTTCTTGTAACAATCTTTTTTTGAAAACTATTATCATGTTCCCCCTCAGTTTTCTCTTCTCCAAACTAAACCAATTTTTTCAATCTTCCCTCATACGCATGTTTGCTAGAGCTTTGCTGTGCTCTGGACCTTCTCCAATTTGTCCATATCTTTCCTGAAATGTGGTGCCCAGAACTGGACACTGTACTCCAGCTGAGGCCATTATTGGCAGGCAGTAGAGTAGAAAAATTTCTTCTTGTGTCTCACTTACAACACATGGAGAACAGTTGATCACCTCCCTCTTTATAACAGCCCTCAGTGTATTTGAAGACAGTTATTAGACTTTCCCGTAAGTCTTCTTTTCTTGAGAGTAAACACGCCCAGTGTTTTTAACCTTTCCTCATAGAACAGGTTTTCTAAACTTCTTATCAGTTTTTTTGCTTTCCTCTGGACTCTGCAATTTGTCCACATCTTTTTAAAGTGTTGTGCCACAAACCGAACACAGTACTCCACCTGAGTCCTCACCACTTTTGAGTAGAGGGGGACAATTACTTAGTATGTCTTCTAGACTCCCCCAGAATATTAGCCTTTTTAGCAACTGCCTCATGTTGTCTCCTATTCAATTTGTGGTCCTTTGTAACCCCCTGATCCTTTTCAGCTGTACTACTGCATAGCCAGTGATTTGCCATTTTGTAGGTGTTATTGCTCTATTTATTCTCAAGTAGAGTTTGCACTTGTCTTTACTGAATTCCATCTAACTGATTCGAGACCAATTCTTCAGTGTTGTTTTGAATTCTAATCCTCCCTCCAAAGTGTTAGCAATCCTTCCCATCTTGGTGGGATCTTCAGATTTTATAAGCATACTTTTCACTCTACTATCCAAGTAATTAATGAAACTATTGAGTAGCGGCAGCTTCAGGACGGACCTCTGCAGGCAGTAGATACATCCCTTAGTTGACCACAGAACCATTGATAACTACTCTTTGAGTATGGTCTTTCAACCAGTTTTTTACCCACTTTATAGTAATTTAATCATTTCCCTAGTTTGCTGATGAGAATGTCCTCTGGGACAGTGTCAGAAGCCTTAATAACATCAATGTCTCTCACCTACGGCTTCCCTCTAACTTCTTGGCCAATAACCTTGTCAAAAATGGAAATCAAGTTAATATGGCATGATTCATTCTTGACAACTCCATTTATAACCCTGTTATCCTCTAGCTGCCTACAGCGAGATTGTTTAATAATTTGTTCCATATGTTTCCAGGTATCAGAACTAGCTCGACTGGTATCTAAGTTAGCCACTGTTTCACAGGAGTGGAGGGCAGCAAATTTTTACATCTATTTTAAAAAGGGTCTGTGGGTGACTGGAATTACGATTCACAAAGCTTTGCATCTGTGCCTGGCAAATTTATTGAAATAACTATTTAAAAGTGAAAACAAAGTGTTTGAAGGATCATGGTATGATGGAGCTTTACCAGCATGGTTTCTAGAGAGGAAAATGTCTCATTATTGTCTTAAAATTCTTTTCAGAGGGGTAGCTGTGTTAGTCTGTATCAGGAAAAACACTGAGGAGTCCTTGTTGCACCTTAGAGACTAACAAATGTATTTGGCATAAACTTTTGTGGGCTAAAACCCACTTTGTCAGATGCATGGAGAGAAAGATACAGTAAGCCGTATATATATCACAGCACATGAAAAGATGGGAGTTGCCTTACCAAGGTGTGGGGTCAGTGCTAATGAGACCAATTCAGTTAAGGTGGAAGTGGCCTATTCTGAACAGTTGACCAGAAGGGGTGACTAACAAGAGAGGGAAAATTGCTTTTGTGGTGCTAACAAGGCCAATGCAATCAAGGCGGACGTTGCCCATTTCCAACAGTTGACAAGAAGGTGTGAGTATCAGCAGATAGAAAATGTATACCTACTTATTGTATTTTTCACTCCATGCATCTAATGAAGTTGGTTTTAGCCCACGAAAGCTTATCCCCAAATAAATGTTAGTCTCCAAGGTGCCATGAGGACTCCACATTGAAATTCTTTGAACGTGTCAATGAAATAGTGAATAAAGGAGAACCGGTTGATGTTTATCTGGACTACCAAAAAGGCCATTGTCCAGGTCCCTCAATAAAGAGACTAAGTAGTCACGGACTGAGAGGCGAAGTATTCTTATAGATCAAAATCTGAATAGGGGCTAGGAAGCAAAGGGTTATGTCTATACTGCAAGTATTACAGTTGCATCTGCTCAGCTGTGGTGTAGATTCTTGCTACAGTGATAGAAAGGGTTTTTTTGAAATTCACTCCCTTGAGAGGTGCTACCTAGGTTGACAGAAGAATTCTTCTTTTGACCTAGTTGGTGTCTATATTAGGGCTTTGATCAGCTTGATTATGTTTTCTAGGAGTGTGACTTTTTCAAACCTCTAAGCAGCATAGTGAGGTTGACCTAAGTTTTAGGTGTAGGCCAGGTTTAGGACTAAGTGGCCAATTTTCCTCTTGTCAAAATATAAACCGTACGATGCCTCCAAGGTTTCATACTAGGCTCCTTTTTGTTTAATGTATTAATGATCTGTAAAGGGGGGCGAGCAGTGAGGTAGCAAAATTTTCAGCTGGCACAATTCCTTAGGTTAGTCAGGACTAGAGGAAACTAAATAAGCTGGGTGAGCAGGCAACATGATGACAAAGAAATGCAAATGAGAGGTACAATGTCCACTCCTTAGATGTATTACAGTGTCCTAAGTTAACTGTATCAAATCAAGAAAAGGATGTGGGCATCCAACTCCCCAGTAAGCATTCTAGAACCCAAAACCAATGCTTCGTGCATGAGGGCTGAGATCTGCACAAGGGGCCACAATCCTGGTGCTTTAAAATGTGCCAATTATTCAAATATGTGTTTACTGTCAAGGTATGCTAGAAGATAATACTTAGCTTCTCATCTGCAAAGAACATTATTCCATTAATTCTTGTGAGTGAGGACGCTTCCTTTTCTCCTCCTCCTCTATTTATAATATGTTACAGCTAAAGAAATCTGAAGGTAAACTTTTGTGTGTTTCCTCTTTATTGGTTGTTTTTTCTCCTGAAGATATGATCCTATCTCTATGGGTTTTGTTTTTCAGAGCACAGATAAGTCTGTTTTACTCTGGCAGTGGCCCAGAGATGTTTAGGCTAGTGTCGAACATCCTAGATGAGGCACACAAGCCAGACCCAGTTACAGATTGGTAAGTTTTTACTGAAAACTTGCATGGTGTTGTTTCTTCCAATTTAAAGTTTTATATCTTTTACTTACCAGTAGACATTTGACAAGACAACTTAGGTGTTGTCTGATGTAGTACTGAGTTTTAAGATATCATCATTTAAATAAGCTGTCATCAAGTTAAATTGGAAAGATCTGTTACTAGTACTTCCTTGGAATAAACGAAAGTAGAAAGGCAGTCTTCTGTTCATCCTTCTATCAGCAGATGGCAACTGGAAAAGAAATGAATGTCTTTCGTTATTTTCATTTTATTAAGAGGATTAATGGAGGTATGACTGTGGATATATCTGAAGGTAGAGTTAGCTCATAATTCAGAACATTCTGAAATGTATTTGCAAAAAGAATAGGAGTAGCTGTTGCACCTTAGAGACTAACAAGTTTGAGCATAAGCTTTCATGGGCTAAAACCCACTTCAGCGGACGCATGCAGTGGAAAATACTGTAGGAAGATATATATACACACACAGAGAACATGAAACAGTGGCTGTTACCGTACACACTGTAGTGAGAGTGATCAGTTAAGGTGAGCTATTACCAGCAGGAGAGAAACTCACACTTTTTGTAGTGGTAATCAAAATTGTCCATTTCCAGCAGTTGCCAAGAAGGTGTGAGCAAGTGCTGGAAATGGGCATTTTGATTACCACTACAAAAAGGTTTTTTTTTTCCTTTCCTGCTGATAATAGCTCACCTTAACTGATCACTTTCGTTAGAGTGTGCATGGTAACACCCATTGTTTCATGTTCTCTAGGTGTGTGTGTGTGTATATATATAATCTTCCTACTGTATTTTCCACTGCATGCATCCAATGAAGTGGGCTGTAGCCCACAAAAACTTATGCTCAAATAAATGTGTTAATCTCTTAAGGTGCCACGAGTCCTCCTGTTCTTTTTGTGGATGCAGACGAACACGCAGCTACCCTGAAACCTGAAATATATTTGTATTTGTAGATACTATAAAAATCTTAGGATTTTGAACTGATTGATCATTGCAGCTAAATCATTTTGAGTAACTGGCCTCCAACTGAAGAATTTGACTGTCGCATAGATAGCCTTTTTCATTCAACTAAGCCAAATGTGGAAGGGCTTATAGAGGGAGTTTTAACTATATATACACAAAGCTATTAAACAAACCCATTATAATACCTTCCACATTTGTTTTAGTTGAGTGGAAAAGGCACTGTGCCAACTGCTATGGCAAAATTCTTCAGCTGAAGGCCAGTTACTCAAAATGATTTAGCTGCAATGATCAATCAGTATAAAATCCCGAAGATATTTATAATGTCTAGACATACAAATACATTTCAAAAAGAACAGGAGTACTTGTGGCACCTTAGCGCATGTCCAGACTAACCCGCGGCATCGGCGGGTTAAAATCGATTGCTCGGGGATCGATATATCGCGTCTAGTCTGGACGCGATGTATCGATCCCTGAGCGCGCTTACATCGATTCCGGAACTCCATCAACCCGAACGGAGTTCCGGAATCGACACGGAGAGCCGCGGACATCGATGCCGCGCCGTCCAGATGGGTGAGTACCTCGATTTTAGAAATTCGACTTCAGCTACGTTATTCCCGTAGCTGAAGTTGCGTATCTAAAATCGATTTTAATTCCTAGTCTGGACGTGGCCATAGAGACTAACAAATTTATTTCAGCATAAGCTTTCGTGAGCTACATCCGATGCATCCGAAGAAGTGAGCTGTAGCTCACGAAAGCTTATGCTGAAATAAATGTGTTAGTCTCTAAGGTGCCACAAGTAGTCCTGTTCTTTTTGTGGATACAGACTAACACGGCTGCTACTCTGAAAATACATTTCAGAATGTTTTGAATTGTTTATCTATTTCCAAGATTTATGAGCTATAATATCTAAGAGAACAAAAAATATCCCCTGAAGAGTAGCCAGTCCTGCAAATCAGTATTTTTTCTTCAATCAGCTGAATAAGATAACATCAGAAACAAAACATTAGTGTTGTATCTCTTCCCATATCATCCATCTGTCTTGTCTATTTAGACTGTGAAGTATTTGGGAGCAGGGACCAGATTTATGTTCTGTAAGGTACTTTGGGGTCTGACTAAATAATACTTTTAATTATACAACTGTGCTGAAGTCTGCTAGTGGGATCTACACAAATCATATTGTAGGAACATGAAAGTTAAATTTCTACCATTTTTGTTTTTCAAATGCAAAAAATATGTATTCGTATGTAACAGAAGCGTGACTGCAAAACTTGTCCTGTCCCCCAAGTCCCAAATTTCCCCCAAACTCTGTTACCTGTAATGTCCCATCCTCTCCTGGAACTGCTCCTTAAAAGAGATAGTAGACAACAGCTCATTAGTTTAACTGGGGTTTGACAAACACAGTTTTGATCAAAACACTGAATTGGTTTATAGTAAAAACAAATTTATTAAACAAAAGCCCATAGTTTTAAGTGATACCAAATATAGAAAATAGAGAAAGAGTTGCCAGCAAATGAGTAAAAATACAATTTTAAGATTAAAACTTAATTTCTGCAAGTTACAATCTTGTCCTCAACAGGTTTCCCACCTATACTTAATACCCAGGGACTTCAAGCACTTGAGTTGCAGGATCCGCCATTCTGTGATTTCACGACCTCTGACCCCTTTAGCTCCTCAAGTAATGATGCCTGTCAAGGTTCCTTCCCCAGTCTGAACTTTAGGGTACAGATGTAGGGGACCTGGATGAGAAGCTCTAAGCTCAATTACCAGCTTAGATCTGGTCTGGCTGCCACCATTCACAAGTACTACTTTCCTTCCCCGGATAGCCTTGAGAGACTTCACCAATTTCCTGGTGAACACAGATCCAAACCCCTTGGATCTTAAAAAAAGGAGAAATTAACCATCCCCCCTCATTTCTTCCACCAACTCCTGGTGAATCCAGATCCAAATCTTAAAACAAGGAAAAAATCAATCAGGTATATTAAAAAAAGGCTTTTAATTAAAGAAAAGAAAGGTAAAAGAAAACCCTCTGGGAGAGATTAGGATACCAGCTACTCTCACAGACAACAGATTCCAAACACAGAGGATGTTCCCCTGGGCAAAACCTTAGTTACACAAAAAAAAATATCCAAATACCCAATCTAATTGTTCCTCTAATTGCACAAGACAAGTTACAAAGAAATAAACGTAAACCTATTTATTTCCTTCACTGATACTCACTACTTAATAAGAGGCTGAATTCTGGAGCTTTCCCACTCCAGTCAAAGTGAAACTGACCCAGACAAAGGGAACCTCCTTCCTCCTTTTTGAACCACGCTGTTCCTCCATTGGTTCCTCTGGTCAGGTGTCAGCTAGGCTAGGTGAACGTTTTAACCCTTTACAGGTAAAAGAGGCATTAACCTTTAACTATCTGTTTATGACAGTGCCAAAATGGTTTTTCTCTCTCCCTATAGCTTCTCAAAGTTCATTGATCCTGCTTCAAGGCAGGAAGGCTTCCTGGAGATGCAGTTTCCATCCTTCCACTTGCTGTCCTTATGGCTTTGTTTATCTTGCATGTAAATGTGCCTTCCTTATGTCTGCCGGACAACCAGGCTGGTCAGACATAAAATAAACAGTCCTTTGTCTAGGGCTGACTGGGTTATGGCCTGCTCGCCAAACTCATTTTAAGAACGTAATTCTAGCACAGATGAACTCTTTGTACACAAGTCTGCATCCATTATGCAAGAATATTACTGATCAGTGAGGTTTTAGATTTCTGATAATATATTACATGCCATCTTTTGGGTAATTATCATGAGAAGAGCGTATTAAGTGTACTGAGTGTGTCAAGAATTGCTGATGCAAAGTAGTGAACCATCAGTGGGTCTCTATCTCAGAGTTTATGCAGAAAATTTGAAAGGTTTTTCTGTGATACCAAATAGCTTGAGTTAAATGTTTGCTTTTAAGGTATACGCTTCCTATTTTTACCATGCCTGATCATTTCTAAAAAACATATGCTGGGAGGGGAAATTCTGCCCCTCACCTTCTTCATGCCAGATACCTCTCCCTGTGGTGAGTGAAGTGGATGCTTCAAGGGTGGGGTAACATACATTGTTGCAGCTTTTCTCCATTACCCAACTTCCTTCTGGTACCCAAAGGAGCTTCTCACAGAGAAGTGATAGCATAGTGCTATATTACGCTTCCTCAGCTCTCTCCTGCACTGGGGGTCCTAGGGAACAAATTTGACCAGAGCTGATGGCATACCTCCACTGGAACTGTGTGGCTGTTGGCTTGGGGAAGAACTAGAGGCCCGGAACCAGTGCAGACGTATAGAGCATGTGGATCTCTCAGAATTGGTAGGATTTGTTAACAGGGATTTGCAAGGGAGTTCTCCAGGTGAAGGAGGAGCACAGACAGCATCTGTGGGGTAAGTGACTGTCTGCAGTGTTTGGGTTTGTGTGTGTGTTTGGGGGTTACTTGCTGTGTGCTGAGCTTGTGTTTGTCAGTCTGTTTGGTTTGTTTGTTTGAAGGACCGTGTGCTGTAGCTGGCAGTTGGAGGTGGAGCTACTAGGAAGGTTTGAAAGCTAGAAGCCTCTGGTAATTGGCTGAGCCTTAACCAGTGGGCGGGGCATTCACTCAGGCCAGGGCTTTATAAAGCTGCGCACAAGCGACCAGGGAGCTTAGCGAACAGGAGCTGCTAACAGGGAGTTTTGCAAGGGAGTTTGGAAGGGGAGTAGGAAGGGAGGGGGGGTCCCTTGTCGGTCTCATCTGTGACCCATTGGTCCCTTGAACCCATAACCTGAGCCACATCGAAAACCTTTCTGTTCACAGCAAAGAGGAGCGGACAGAGAGCTGTAGACAGGAATTTGAGACTTTGACAGAGGGAGGCTTAAAATGGTGAGGAGGACCCGTAACACCTGTGCCAGCACTGCTTCTGTCTCCTCCACCTGCGCCTGTAGCCAGACAGAGCACCAAAGCATGGATGCTTTTACCCAGATTCTGGTGTGGGCTTGCAAAGACTGTAATTTGCAATTTCCACTTACTGATATCCAGGCTGGGGGTGGCATCCAATGTGAAAGGTGCCTACTGGTGGAATCTCTCAGGCAGCAGGTGGGAGAGCTACAGGAGGAGGTGGCCTGGCTGAGGAACATCTATGTCCATGAGCAATTCCTGGACAGTATCCATGTGGAGACAGCTGATGGTGCTGTCCCAGTTGACGGGACTACTGACTCTGCAGTGGAAGAGGAGATGCCTCAGGGTGTACCTGACACACCAGTGGAGGAGGAGGCTCAGGGTGGACACAGCCAGCTGGGTACTTCTAGCAGCGGGCAGTGCTCCACCACTGCTGCGAACCCTCCTGTTGTGGTAAAAGATACAGGAGAGAAGAAATCACCACTAACAGTTAAGGGGGTGAAGCCTCGTACCCCTAAGGCTGGGAGGTCTGCTGCCACCACTGATAAGAAACGTAGGGTAGTGGTGGTTGGAGACTCTCTGCTGAGGGGGACGGAGACACCCATCTGTCGCCCTGACCGTTCATCCCGGGAGGTATGCTGCCTGCCAGGGGCCCGTATCCGAGACGTTACAGAGGCTTTGTCGAGGATTATCCGGCCTTCTGACTACTATCCCATGCTACTCATCCATGTGGGCACAAATGATACTGCGAGGTGTGATGCTGAGCAGATCAAGAGTGACTACAGGGCTCTGGGAGTACGGGTTAAGGAGTTTGGAGCGCAGGTGGTATTCTCTTCGATTCTTCCTGTTGAAGGTAGGGGTCCGGGCAGAGACAGATGCATTGTGGAGGTGAATGCCTGGCTGCGAAGATGGTGTCGCCAGGAGGGCTTTGGCTTCCTCGACCACGGGATGCTACTTGAGGAAGGACTGCTAGGAACAGATGGCGTTCACCTTTCGAAGAGAGGGAAGGCCTTATTCGCGCACAGACTGGCTAACCTGGTAAGGAGGGCTTTAAACTAGGTTCGACGGGGACAGGTGAGCAAAGCCCACAGGAAAGTGGGGAACAAGACCTGGGAGATGGGTTGGAAGCAGGAGGGAGCACGGGCTATAATGGCAGAGAGGAAGGAGGGTCAGGGCAAAGCTGGGAGGCAAAATCAAACCAGTATCTTAGATGCCTTTATACAAATGCAAGAAGTATGGGTAATAAGCAGGAAGAACTGGAAGTGCTAATAAACAAATACAACTATGACATTATTGGCATTACTGAAACTTGGTGGGATAATACACACGACTGGAATGTTGGTGTGGATGGGTATAGTTTGCTCAGGAAGGATAGACAGGGGAAAAAGGGAGGAGGTGTTGCCTTATATATTAAAAATGTACACACTTGGACTGAGGTGGAGATGGACATAGGAGACGGAAGGGTGGAGAGTCTCTGGGTTAGGCTAAAAGGGGTAAAAAACACAGGTGATGTCGTGCTGGGAGTCTACTACAGGCCACCTAATCAGGCGGAAGAGGTGGATGAGGCTTTTTTCAAACAACTAACAAAATCATCCAAAGCCCAAGATTTGGTGGTGATGGGGGACTTCAACTATCCAGATATATGTTGGGACAATAACACCGCGGGGCACAGACTATCCAATAAGTTCCTGGACTGCATTGCAGACAACTTTTTATTTCAGAAAGTTGAAAAAGCTACTAGGGGGGAAGCTGTTCTAGACTTGATTTTAACAAATAGGGAGGAACTTGTTGAGAATTTGAAAGTAGAAGGAAGCTTGGGTGAAAGTGATCATGAAATCATAGAATTTGCAATTCTAAGGAAGGGTAGAAGGGAGTACAGCAGAATAGAGACAATGGACTTCAGGAAGGCAGATTTTGGTAAGCTCAGAGAACTGATAGGCAAGGTCCCATGGGAATTAAGACTGAGGGGAAAAACAACTGAGGAAAGTTGGCAGTTTTTCAAAGGGACGCTATTAAGGGCCCAAAAGCAAGTTATTCCAATGGTTAGGAAAGATAGAAAATGTGGCAAAAGACCACCTTGGCTTACCCTTGAGATCTTGCGTGACCTACAAAATAAAAAGGCGTCATATAAAAAATGGAAACTAGGGCAGATCACGAAGGATGAATATAGGCAAATAACACAGGAATGCAGAGGCAAGATTAGAAAAGCAAAGGCACAAAATGAACTCAAACTAGCTATGGGAATAAAGGGAAACAAGAAGACTTTTTATCAATACATTCGAAGCAAGAGGAAGACTAAGGACAGGGTAGGCCCACTGCTCAATGAGGAGGGGGTAACAGTAACGGGAGACTTGGAAATGGCAGAGATGCTTAATGACTTCTTTGTTTCGGTCTTCACTGAGAAGTCTGAAGGAATGTCTAGTATAGTGAATGCTCACGGGAAGAGGGTAGGTTTAGAAGAGAAAATAAGCAAAGAGCAAGTAAAAAATCACTTAGAAAAGTTAGATGCCTGCAAGTCACCAGGGCCTGATGAAATGCATCCTAGAATACTGAAGGAGTTAATAGAAGAGGTATCTGAGCCTCTAGCTATTATCTTTGGGAAATCATGGGAGACGGGGGAGATTCCAGAAGACTGGAAGGGGGCAAATATAGTGCCCATCTATAAAAAGGGAAATAAAAACAACCCAGGAAACTACAGACCAGTTAGTTTAACTTCTGTGCCAGGGAAGATAATGGAGCAGGTAATCAAAGAAATCATCTGCAAACACTTGGAAGGTGGTAAGGTGATAGGGAATAGCCAGCATGGATTTGTAAAGAACAAATCATGTCAAACTAATCTGATAACATTCTTTGATAGGATAACGAGCCTTGTGGATAAGGGAGAAGCGGTGGATGTGATATATCTAGACTTCAGTAAGGCATTTGATACAGTCTCGCATGATATTCTTATAGATAAGCTAGGAAAGTACAATTTAGATGGGGCTACTATAAGGTGGGTGCATAACTGGCTGGATAACCGTACTCAGAGAGTAGTTGTTAATGGCTCCCAATCCTGCTGGAAAGGTATAACAAGTGGGGTTCCGCAGGGTTCTGTTTTGGGACCGGTTCTGTTCAATATCTTCATCAACGATTTAGATGTTGGCATAGAAAGTACGCTTATTAAGTTTGCGGATGATACCAAACTGGGAGGGATTGCAACTGCTTTGGAGGACAGGGTCAAAATTCAAAATGATCTGGACAAGTTGGAGAAATGGTCTGAGGTAAACAGGATGAAGTTCAATAAAGATAAATGCAAAGTGCTCCACTTAGGAAGGAACAATCAGTTTCACACATACAGAATGGGAGGAGACTGTCTAGGAAGGAGTATGGCAGAAAGAGATCTAGGGGTCATAGTGGACCACAAGCTTAATATGAGTCATCAGTGTGATACTGTTGCAAAAAAAGCAAACGTGATTCTAGGATGCATTAACAGGTGTGTTGTAAACAAGACACGAGAAGTCATTCTTCCGCTTTACTCTGCGCTGGTTAGGCCTCAACTGGAGTATTGTGTCCAGTTCTGGGCACCACATTTCAAGAAAGATGTGGAGAAATTGGAGAGGGTCCAGAGAAGAGCAACAAGAATGATTAAAGGTCTTGAGAACATGACCTATGAAGGAAGGCTGAAGGAATTGGGTTTGTTTAGTTTGGAGAAGAGAAGACTGAGAGGGGACATGATAGCAGTTTTCAGGTATCTAAAAGGGTGTCATCAGGAGGAGGGAGAAAACTTGTTCACCTTAGCCTCCAATGATAGAACAAGAAGCAATGGGCTTAAACTGCAGCAAGGGAGATTTAGGTTGGACATTAGGAAAAAGTTCCTAACTGTCAGGGTAGTTAAACACTGGAATAGATTGCCTAGGGAGGTTGTGGAATCTCCATCTCTGGAGATATTTAAGAGTAGGTTAGATAAATGTCTATTAGGGATGGTCTAGACAGTATTTGGTCCTGCCATGAGGGCAGGGGACTGGACTCGATGACCTCTCGAGGTCCCTTCCAGTCCTAGAGTCTATGAGTCTATGAGTCTATGAGTCCTGCAGCCTCCTGACTGGGCTGCACTCTTTCTTGCACCCAAACATTTGGTGAGGAAATTGCTCAAGGATGATCTGAGTTCCTCCTCCTCCCTGCAAAAAATAGAATGGTGGAGACTATATAGCTAACATTGACTTTACTGACTTCTCTTAGATAGTTAGTATTTGGGGGAAAAAATCAAGAGAGTGATTTGCTAGTGCATTATTTCTCTTGAATTTTTATCTTCCCTATCTTAAAACATAATTAGTTGTCATAGAAGATTGCTAAGAGGAGAGACCATCAGACATTTTCAAGCACTGCAGAAGTCAAATCTGTATCTGGTGGCTTACAAATGTTGTTAAACTTCGAGCAGGATGATGTATATATTTAAAACAATGACTGGAAAACCTTATAGCAAGTGATTTAAATAAATGTTTTCTTGCTGGGGGCAAAAACATACTTTTCTTGAACAAGGAAAATGTAATTAAAAAAAGAAATAAGGAATCAACTTTGCGGAGATATTGGGAAGGTTAATTTTGTCTTAGAATTCTATGGACTCTTTCTATGGAAAGTGCTCTAGAAGTTCAAATGTCAGTACAGAAACTCTTTAAGAATCAATAATGAAGTTTCTGAAGATATGAAGGGCAAATAGTTGAGATTGAAGCACCATAATGTGACACATTAAAAGTAGACTAGGAAAAACAATAAAAAATAGACTTCAGGAAATAATTATCTGCTGTCAACAGTTAAGTACGCTAATAGTTTTTTATAACTAATTCCTGTGACAAAACTGCTTGAAATCATATCTTTAGCAAAGGTCTTAGTAGTAGCTTTGCATTTTGAAAAAAGAACACTTAACTCTGAACAAAGTTATAATGTAACATGAATGTGTTTGGTCATTCCTAAAAGTGCAATTCTATTTGTTACAGGAATTATCTGTTGAGATTGTTTCCCCCTATGTTGGCATCTGACACTGGAAATAATGGTGACTTGTCAGGTCTGTCTTCTGAGCACTGTTTACAAAGTAAAGATTTTCCAAACCCGATTGGCACACGGGGACTGTTACCAAGGACACTTGCAAAAGTTATCTGCTGTGGAGACTTACACAGAGTGTTTGACGACCATCTTACAGAGTCTTTGCTTTCTCCTTCTGACCCTTATACTCAGCCATCTGCTGGGATCTTGAACATTTATCCTGAAAATCCTGCTTTTGAAAATAATGCCATCTTTCAGCAAGAAGGATTAGCATTTCAGAATGTACAGTTTAATCAGCATGTGTGCAATTATCATAAGATGAACTTAAATGGAGACCATGAAAAGAACTGCTCTGATTTTAGTTATTTTTCTTCTCAGTTTCGAATGAAAGATGGCACTGGTATTCAGAAAGAGTATTGGGAAACTGACCAAACAAGAGGCAAACCTATGAAAAATGACGAACAAGCACAAGCAAAGTACTCCAATGATTTAGCTAGTCCACCTACTAATGGCACATGGGGCGAAGTGTTCCAGGACAATCATCTGGTTTCTAAAAGATATGAAAATTTTACAGCTTCTCATAAATCACAGCCATCTAATCACCCACCGCTTTATTTTTTCAATCAACCATTTACTAAAGAAAATCATTTTCCTGGAGGAACAAATAGAAACCCACAGGAAGCTCACATGCAAAATGGCCAGAATAGCTTCAATTTGGGGGAAACGTGTAATAACATTGAATATAAGAGCCATATGAATCCTAAAGAATGCTCTCGTAAATTTTGTGACTATCATTTACTTCTGACAACTGCTCAGCAAAATAGAAATTTTCATTTGTCTTACTGTGGCCATACTTCTTTCTCATTAATGTCTGATTTTAAGCAAAATGGCCTATTTTGTGAGGAATCAAGTGCACCATACTTTGCCTTTCCAACTCCTTTTAAGTATAGGCCTCGAAGAAATTGCCTTTGGCCTGCTAATGAGATTGTTATTCAACTGGATAAGTGTTATCTACAGAGCAGAACTCTGAAGGAGGAGAGGAAAAAGGTAATAATCTATCCCATGATAGACTTGTATGTAGGAGGTGATTATAAAGGAACTGCTAGGTAGAGTAGAAATTCCTGCAATTTACTGGTGAAAAGGAGCCAGTCTTGCTGCCTTTTTGCAATATGGTGACTTTCATTGTACTCTAAATATTTTGAGCCCCATCTACAACAATCTATTTTGAGTCTGCACAGTTGTAAGAAGATAGCAGACAGCGTGAATGTTGTAAAATTGTGCATGACACTGAGGTTCAACTTTTGTTTTTCAGCTGCACAGGAGTTAGGACAACTTGTTCAGCAGTAATTTTCTTGAACTAAATTACACCTGATGCCAGTGGTTACTTAACCATGTACCCTCTTTGGCCAAAGTGTCTTATGTTATCTGGTGACATGGATCCTGTTCTTTGGTTCATGTTGTTCAGTGCAAGCTCGGTAGCCAATAGTTACCACCATCCGTGGATTGTGGAAGAGACCACTGATGTAAGCCTGGATGGTTGGTAAAGAAGGGCCTTTATTAGTCCAGTTCTTTTTGGATAGTGCTCAGTTTGGCATGAACGGAGGGAGGGCCAAGAGGATGGTTGTTTACATTCAGGGGCGGCTCTAGGCAACAGCAAAGCAAGCAGGTGCTCGGGGCGGCTCATTTGCAGGGGCGGCAGGGATCCAGCCTGGGAGCTGAGAACCAGCAGGGGGCCCTGGGAGCTGTAGTTCCTTGGTTAGCTCCCTGCGTGTAGCACCAGCCCTGGAGCAGGGAAAGAACTACATTTCCCACCATTCCCTTGGCCGCTATCAACAGGAAAGGGAGGGGGAGTGAGGTAGCTGAGACCTCATGCTGCAGCTTGGTGTGAATGGAGAGCTGCACTGGGAAGGGCAGGGAGACCCCGTCCCCATCCACTCCCTCCCAGTTCCCACCCCCTGACTGCCCCCCCCGAAACCCCATACCATCCAACCCCCCTGCTCCTTGTCCCCTGATTGCCCCCTTCTGGGACCCCTGCCCCTAACTGCCCCTCAGGACCCCACCCCCTATCTGTCCCCTGACTGCCCTGGCTCCTATTCACACCCCCACCACCTGACAGACTCCTTGGACTCCTATGCCTATCCAACTGCTGCCTGTCCCCTGACTGCCCCCCCTGAACCGTGACCCATCTAATCCCCCTCTCCCTGCTCCTGATTGCCCCTCAAACCTTTGCCCATCCACCCCCCCGCTCCCTGTCCCCTGACTGTCCCGACCCCTCTCCACACCCCCGCCCCATCCAACCCCTCCTGCTCGCCCTCTGGAACCCCCTACCCCTTCTCCAACCCCCCGGCCCCTTACCATGCTGCTGAGACTAGCGTGTCTGGCTCTGCACAGAGCCAGACATGCTGCCGCAGACATCTTGCTGCACTCCCCCCACAGAGTGCACAGCCCTGCCCGCCCCCAGCGCTGCCGGCTGAGGCTGCAGGGGAGGAGCAGGGGGGCAGAGGAAGATCCAGCCGAGCTGCCCTGTCAGCCGCGCTACACTCTGCATTGGGAGGAAAATCCCAGACCTTCTGAGAGTTTAATCGCTATTTAAAACTCCCAAAGCCGGACATGTCCGTGAAAATACGGACGTATGATAACCCTAGTCGTATCCTCAAGGAGTAGGCTTTGGCCCAGATATCCCCTTCAGAAGACATCACCAGACTGGATTAGGGATAATGGTGTGACCTCACCTTGCAGTCCCCAAAGAAGGAATTGTGGGGACTAAATGGACAGTGCCCTCTCTATCTGAAGCCTAGCAAGGGAGGTACGTGGATCCCACTAGAATTTAAAATGAAAAGTAAGGGAGGGGAGGCTCTGGACCTGGGCAGCTTTAGATACAGTACCAGGCACGTAGGAGGATTTCCAATTCTGAGCCATGGAAGCAAAAATTGACTTTTCCTTTCCAGATGTAGCTAATATTCAGAAAGGGAATCTAGCACCTGCCTTCCAGATTTGAACACCTCAAAATTCAGGAGTGCTCAAACTCAGTTTGGGCAGCTGTTACTTCATTTCTCCCAAATCAAATATACTGATCCACTGTAACTTGCTGTAGAAAAGGTAGGATAAAATTGAGCAAGAAATGCTTCCCAGTGGTTATTAGGACTGGAACTGCTATTTTCAACAGCCATTGCCTTTAGTTTTATTTGTTTAAAAGGAAGACAGTGATATTGCATTGGCAAATTCCCCATAGAAACAAAGAGTGGAACAAAAGAATAATAAAGGCATCTCAGCTTTTCCTCATTTATGGAGGACAGTCTTATAATATGCATCCAGATATCCTTCAATCACACAAGCTGAAAATTGTTGCACTTTATTGCAGTTCTGTAACTATATGGGAACCAATCCTGTCTGTGTTCTGTGCACATCCAAAATTCCTGCTGAATGACCCGCCCTGGGAGCGAGTTACCAGTGGCCCAGGGCTGGGACAGCAGGAGGGTGCAGGTGGAGGTAGGGTGAGAGAGCCCAGGGTTGGGGTGACAGGGAGTACAGGGGGAGGCCCAGAGCTGGGGCGGCAGGGTGTTTGTATGTGGGTGGTGAGGGGGAGACCCCAGAGCTGGGGCAGCAGGGGGGTGCGGCGTGGAGCCCAGGGCTGGGGTGGGGGGCAGCCAAACATTTTTTTGCTTGGGGTGTCAGAAAACCTACATCCGGCCCTGTTTATGTCTGACTTCAAATATAAGAGAGATGTCCCTCTAAAACACAGTCTGTTGGCTTTGTCCCATCTTTATTTGCCTAGGCCTATTGTCATGAGTGACTTTGATGTCCACGTGGATGACTTTTCAGGGCTGATATCTTTTCAAAGCCAATATGTTAAACCTGGGATTCTCCTTGGGGGTTTCAAACACAACCACTACAGCAATTGAGGGCATCTCATGTACTTGCTAGTAGTTCCTGGATTTGAGTCTCTGAGAGCCCTTAACATGGTGTTCTCAGTAGGCAGTTGGGAATTCACATCTCTAATTAGGTGTGACAAAGCTAGAGATTAATCTTCCAGGGATTATGCAAGATCCCTCTATTTCCTTGGGTCTGTACCCAAGATTGATTGTTGGTTACAGATGTTGATTCTAGATTTATGCTTTAAAGTAGTACTTGGAATTTTTGGAAGTACCCTTATTTTTACAGCCAGTTGTTAGCAGTTTAAAGTTTAATAATGACTTCTTATTGTTTTAAATGCCCCCAGATACTTAAACAGCAGACACATCTCATGCATCTACATAGTGAAAAAATAGAAAAGCTTAGGCTATCAGATAAAACTCTGTTCTAAATATTTTAAAGGTATGTGCTTTCTCTTCAGATTGAAGCTGATCTTGCAAGAGACTTTCCAGGAGCATGAAGATCTCGCTCAGATAAGACTCCTGTTTTCCGACTTCCTGCTAACCCTTCAGGAGTGGATCGTTTGATTGGGTACCAGTTATCAGAACAGGCCAGAGTAAGCATACTTACAGCATGGAATGTTCTGCAAGGATGAGTAACATCAGGTTATATGTTTGTGGGTTTATTATTTTGTGGAGGATTTGAAAAATTAACTCTTTTGGTGTTTGCAATATATTCGGTAGGTGCTCACCTTAATAAGAAAAATGGAAAGGCTTCGTGGTACTCCTGTCCATGAGAATGTACCCAAAACTTTAGAACATCATTTGGAAGCTATTCATGTTACACAAGCGAGGCGGAAAGATGAGATTCATAATGCTGCTAATCCACAGAGACAAGGAGTATCTTGTTATAATAATGAAAAGGGTAAATACTTTTGTTTGCTTTGTAGTTCTACAATTCAATTTGTAACACATTTTAAATGTTGTCCTGGCAACAGGTAGACTTACTCCATTAAACAGAAACTTTCTCTATACGTGGGCTTTTGACTTTAAAAGAGAAAAATCCCTCACTTGTATCAGGTAATTTCTACATAGACTTTACTGTTTTGTGGTGTTGATTTTTAGACCCCTTCTTGTCATAAGATATTTTCTCAGTTAAAAAAAAGCCCTCTTTATTATATTAAATAATCAGACTTTGTTAAAGACCCTGGATGAATTCCTACTTGTTTCAGTGCATGCTGTTAGTTAACAAGTAGATATGAGAGTTATCACTGTAAAAAGGTAGCGTATGACTGGGAATTGATACCAAACAAAAATATCTGCCAAGTAAGCAATTCAGCATCCTTAAGCAGATTATACTCATTTTAAAAAAATTGAGCTTATTCTTTATTAATAGTGATTGAGAGTGGACTTTCATCCTTCTTAGCTTACAAAGTAAAAATTCTCTTTGTCTTACACTGCTCGTTAATTGATGTTTTGTCTATCACAAAACCACTACAGTAACTCCTCACTTAACGCTGGAAAGTTATGTTCCTGAAAAATGCAACTTTAAGCGAAACGATGTTAAGCGAATCCAATTTCCCCATAAGAATTAATGTAAATGAGGGGATTAGTTTCCAGGGAATTTTTTATATATATATACATACACACACACACATGCACACAGTGTATAAGTTTTAAACAAACAATTTAATACTGCTACACAGTGATGATGACTGTGAAGCTTGGTTGAGGTGCAGGAGTCAGAGGGTGGGATATTTCCCAGGGAATGCCTTACTGCTAAATTATGAACTAACAATTGGCTGAGCTCTCAATGATTAACTCTCACACTCTACGAGGCAGCAGGGAAGGGTGCGGGGAGGGACAGCTGCTGCACAGAAAACTTAGGGGAGCTGGGAGCTGCTAGGGGGGCTACTGGTCCACGCTGGTTCCACCCACCCACCAGCTAGTGGCAACGGGCTGCTCTTCCTGCAAGCAGTGGACAAAGCAGGTGGCTGCCAAATGATGTTAGAAGGGAGCATTTCCCAATTTTAAACGAGCATGTTCCCTAATTGATCAGCAGTGTAACAATGAAACAACGTTAACCGGGATGACTTTAAGTGAGGAGTTCCTGTACAAATTTGGCATGATTGGCAGCTTCTGCTGAGGAATGGCAAGCAAGAATTTTTGATGACACTGGTGAATCAAAACCAGGTGTTGTTGAGATCACATCTATCCAATTTGGAGGCACCAAAAAAAATTTTTTTTTGTTTTTTGTTTTTGCTTTGTTAAAAAAATAAAAAAGGGAGAAGGATAACGCTTAATGTAAGATAGAACTCAAGGATCCTAAGATTAAGCATATTGTGGGCTAGTGCTATCCTGCTAGCAATGAAAAGAGCAGGCTTTACTCCCCAAATCTTGGGGTTGAAGAGTTGGAGTTCACCACCAAGAACAGTAAGTAAATTCCACATAGAAAAGTCCAGACTCCAAAAGTGGAATCCACAGTCACAGTTGAAAAAATAAGACCGTCCTAATCCTGTGGACTTTTTCCTCTTAAAGATGTCAGATAGGTTAGATAAGCTGTCATAACCCCCACCCCTACACACACACATTTGAGCGAGTAGACAGATTCTTGTAGACTTCCACTGCAATTGCCTTATTCCAAACAGGGATGGAAGAATTGACTCTTTAATGACAAATATCTCTGGCAGTTTTATCCATGCTAGCCCCAATCACATTTCCAGCCAGAGCCTGTGTGGACAGTGCACTAGTTAAAAGGCAGCTTTGGCTTCATCCGTGGATTATATTTTCAAGCGAGAAGTGGTGATTGTGATCTGTGTAGCCCAGAGGAGAATGGCAGAGAATTTCAAGTAGAACAAAGTCTGTCTTCCTCCACACATGTTCTCCAGAAAGACCATACATACTTTAAATCTTGCATCTCCTTCCAACAAGTCCAGATGCAATAGGAAAGACCGTTCATCCCATACAGGCAAACTGAAGATTAGATCTTGCAGGAGACAAGGCAAGAGTTAGTCTTTCAAGGTGCTTTCTCCTTTGTGACTTTTTGATTTGTTATGATTATCCACAAGGAATAAGTATCTTACACAGAGCAGTATATCATGGTTGACCATATTTAATGTTGCAGAGAGAGCCGGGATAAAGGAGGAAGGCTGCCCTCCAACCATCTGCATCAAGAGAACATCCATCTGTACCAATAATACAGTGTTTGCTCCATGTTCTTGGCTGAATCCAGATTGCATAGAGTCCAATATCTTGGTTTCAGACCAATGAGACTGAAAGTGGTCTATTGCTAGCTTGCTGGGAACCCTAAAGATTTCATAGTGGATACTTGCCAAGTCAAATGCATCCAGGGTGTAATTCAGTTTGTTCTGTGATTGAAGGCCGAAAGGTGGACATACACACTGAGTGAGGCATTGGCTTTCTCCGACCAGTGAAGCTCCCATTACGTTTTTTAAACCAAGCAGGAAGGGTGGGTATAGGACTTGCAGGTTTGGGATTAAATCTCCTCTAGGGTGTGCAAGAATTTCTGTGTTGTGAATGAGATGAACTCAATGAATGACAAATAAGCTTATGCTCAAATAAATTTGTTAGGTGCCACAAGTCCTCCTGTTCTTTTTGTGGATACAGACTAACACGGCTGCTACTCTGAAACATGTGATTGTCACACTATCTTGAAGGAAAGGAAATTGTTAGTACAAAGTTCTCTTTTTTCTTTGATTTGTACGTCACCACCATTTGTTACCAAGAACCCGTGTTCTGGAATCTGAATTTATCTCATAACTTAGGTGCATTGGAAAGCCTAGAATATAACTAAAGAAATATTGGAAATATGGTTCTTTAATACCAGGGTGCAGTCTTTCCTGTGGTATTTCATTACTGTAATACATAGTGCTGGCTGAATTCAAGAGATTTTTGTCTAATTGATGGATGTCATGGTTGTATATTACTTCTGTTGTGATGTGGTTGCATATTCTTGTCGTTTTAGATGTTCTTGCTCTGGTAGCTGCCATTAAAGGGTTAGCTGTTTCCATACGCAAGGCTCGTACTGCTTTATGGTGTGCCCTGCAGATGACTACCAAAAATCTCCTTAAGCACGGCAGTGAAACAGAAGGAGGGTTGAAAGGAAACAGCACACAAGAAAAAAATAGTGCAGATCCTGAAGACCAGGGAAGCAAAAAAGAAAAACATGAGAAACCAATTTCTGCATAACTGCAGGGAAGAAAAAAAGAAAGAAAGTGAATTGACTTGTGCTATGGAGAACTTTTTTGCTAGGTCATCAGAAAAAATAAGAATATCCAGCGGATCAGTGCTGCAATTTTATTATTGTGATTCTGGTGTTGACAAATATTTATTGTAATAATGTTATTGCAGTTTTAATATTGCTGGTATTACAGAGTCTTCTGTGTAAGAGAAAGATTTTATTAATCAGGGGAACTGGGCAATAGATGACCATTTTCTCAACCACTTAGCCAAAGCTCCGTATCAGCTGTGACTCAAGCCATGAGCTGAGAAACCAGTGAGTGGCAAGGCTCATTTTGACTTTTTTCTTCATTTTCAGAAACATTCCATATTTATTTTAATGTTTTGATTAAACGTTCATTTAAAATTCTGTTTTAATAAGATACAGTTGTATCTTTTGCCAAATCTTCCTAGTAATCAGATTTAACGATTTACTCAGGAACTATGTATATTATATATAAATATATACAGAGTATATAGGGGATTTTTGAGGAGTAGGGATGTTTGCAAGATATTTACACAAAGCTAACTATACTAGGTTACCAAAACCCTTTAACTGATTTGTTTTAGCATGAGAAAATTTCATATGTTTAATTGCTATTACTAGTCTTGATTCTGTTGCTTAGACAATCAGAATGGTTACGTATCAATGTGACTGTAGAGCGAGAATTAGAAAAGGATGGACAATTCATACTTTGATCTTATCATCCTACTTATGAATATTTTAATGCTTTATCAATCGTGTCTTAATGTTAGATTGTCTTTCACAATGTACTAATTACCAAGTATGTTCTTAGGTGTTAGTATATTGATTGGTTTTGGAGAGCAGTTCTTGTTTTAAAAAAAAAGAATTATGTTGAGGACAGGAAAAAAACATTTAAAGACTTAAAATGAAGATTCTTCTGTTTCATAATTTTATGATGTTGAATTTGACACTTTCTTGATAAATATATAATTCTCTTTGCATATACATATGCTTGCTAAATATTCCAAACAGTCTGTAATTTTGGACCTGTGAATGTTTCTAGAACATCTGTAGTCTTATAGTTCTATTAGTACCAATACAGTATCAATGGTAGTACTATTGTTAATGAGGTGATGAGTCAATCATTTTGTAGAATGAAAAATCACTAATGCCTCATTTTGATCCACTGATTAAACAGAGGAATTATTAGAAGACAGAATCTTGTTAAATTATGCTCCACTTTTTCTAAAGAAAATTTAATCGTTAATGGATGGTTTCAATGGACATTTTAAAGTCTTAGTCTAAAACTAAAAATTGGTACCGAAGAGAATTATTTTAGTGCTACCTGAGTGCATTTTGTGTGTGTGTGTGTGTGTGTGTGTGTGCAATCTGTTTGCACTAATATCTGAAGGTCAAATGTGTTTTTGTGAAACTATAGTTGGTGGTTTGAAAATGTTTCAGAGTTCACAGTATTTGAGTTGTTGATAGAATTTTAAGTTTTTGAGTTATGATTCTATGTTAACAGGAAATAGAATTTGAAACTCTTGATTTGCGTTTTTGTTTACAAAATAATTGGAGTCTTGCAGGATTGTTTTGTAGTATTGGATGTATTGGGCATTGTAGCGGGGTAACCACCCGCTCTGGCCCTGGAGGGCTTGGAAAAGCGCTGCAGAGGGCTGGGGCTGAGCAAGGTAAAACCGCAGCTGAGTGAGGGAAGGGGCTGCAGCTGGGGCTACCCCCCAAACTAAGCAACTGGGCCTTATAAGGAGGCCAGGGCAGCCAGCGGGAGCAGCCTCTCTCTGACTGGAGAGGGAGAAAGGCCTGGCTGCTGGGGAACTCACCCAGAGGACCTAGAGGGAGGCTGGGCTAGGGAAAGGCCTTAGGAGCTGGGAAGCCCTAGGCCAGTAACTCCTCAGGCTGCAGGGCCTAGTTTTCGGCCTACCTAGGTATTGGGCTTGCCGAGGGGCAGCCAGAGGGTGGGTGAAGGCAGCCAGTCCAGACCCCTTGTTGCCTGTGATGATTGGCTGGTACCCTGCAGTCTGCCCCAGGGCACGGGGGCTAAACAGAGACTGGCAGTAGCCATGACTGAGGCGACATGGGGACAGGGAGTGGGGGTTCCCCTGGTATGGGGAAACCCAGTAAGACTGTGGGGTACGGCAGGAGGCAGAGAGTAGTTATTAATGGCTCCCAATCCTGCTGGAAAGGTATAACAAGTCGGATTCCGCAGGGGTCTGTTTTGGGACCGGCTCTGTTCAATATCTTCATCAACGATTTAGATGTTGGCATAGAAAGTACGCTTATTAAGTTTGCAGATGATACCAAACTGGGAGGGATTGCAACTGCTTTGGAGGACAGGGTCAAAATTCAAAATGATCTGGACAAATTGGAGAAATGGTCTGAGATAAACAGGATGAAGTTCAATAAAGATAAATGCAAAGTGCTCCACTTAGGAAGGAACAATCAGTTCCACACATACAGAATGGGAAGAGACTGTCTAGGAAGGAGTATGGCAGAAAGAGATCTAGGGGTCATAGTAGACCACAAGCTTAATATGAGTCAACAGTGTGATACTGTTGCAAAAAAAGCAAACATGATTCTGGGATGCATTAACAGGTGTGTTGTAAACAAGATATGAGAAGTCATTCTTCCACTTTACTCTGCGCTGGTTAGGCCTCAACTGGAGTATTGTGTCCAGTTCTGGGCACCGCATTTCAAGAAAGATGTGGAGAAATTGGAGAGGGTCCAGAGAAGAGCAACAAGAATGTTTAAAGGTCTTGAGAATATGACCTATGAAGGAAGGCTGAAGGAATTGGGTTTGTTTAGTTTGGAAAAGAGAAGACTGAGAGGGGACATGATAGCAGTTTTCAGGTATCTAAAAGGGTGTCATCAGGAGGAGGGAGAAAACTTGTTCACCTTAGCCTCCAATGATAGAACAAGAAGCAATGGGCTTAAACTGCAGCAAGGGAGATTTATGTTGGACATTAGGAAAAAGTCTCTAACTGTCAGGGTAGTTAAACACTGGAATAGATTGCCTAGGGAAGTTGTGGAATCTCCATCTCTGGAGATATTTAAGAGTAGGTTAGATAAATGTCTGTTAGGGATGGTCTAGATAGTATTTGGTCGTGCCATGAGGGCAGTGGACTGGACTCGATGACCTCTCGAGGTCCCTTCCAGTCCTAGAGTCTATGAGTCTATGAGATAAGGGCACCGGGGTCCTGGGAGGGATATGGGGGCCAACGGCAAGAGGATCACTGGCCTCCAGAGGGCGCTCCTGGGTCCAAGAGCTAATTCCCGAGGACGACCAGCAGGAGGCACCACAGGGGTGAGTATGAGCTGTGCTGCAGGCGTATTAGGTCCTTATTGTTTTGTTTGTATGTAAGTTATTGTGAAGGAATGTGATCTTAATCGGTTCATAATGTAGTTAATGTGCCTTGAAAGGTCTTATTTTTCAAAAATGGTAGGTAACTATGTATGCTCACTTAAGCTTTCGGTTGCAATTTAATAATACATTTAAAGGGTTTAATGTAGCTGCATTTGACTATAGCTACTGTAGCATATGGTATTAGTGTTTTTCTTGCATAATATTTGATGGTCCAGTTATGGACTCTCTAACATGTGTAAGGCACCGTAGCTGTTGAGAGTTGCCTCAAGTCAAATGTATTAATGACTGAGTTTAGTTGTGTTGCCCACAAATGCAACATGGCCACATTAAATTCTTTTTGACTTGATCTGCCTGTGTTCTTAAAATGTGAACTATCTGATGGTCATCTTAGTATGGGAAGTTTTCTGCCCAGTTCTTGAAATATTTTAACAATTAGCATCATTGACATGTAAAAACAAGACTTCAGTTCTGTTTCTCCTTTGTTCCACATGCTTCCATATTTCAGGGGGAAAGTCCAGTCTTTTGGAAGCTGACCAGTTTGAATTTGGATTTACAGTAGCTTTATGCAGCCATACAGTGTCCCTCATTGACTACTGTTTGACTTGATAATGAAAAGCAATTTCCATAAATATTCCATTCAGTCCTTCACACCTTCAGTGTAATTTCCTTTCTGCTTTGTTAGGGCCTAATCCTAGTCTCATTTAATTGACTTCAGGGGAAGCAGACCTGGGATATTAGGTAGCCGTCTGGATTAAAGTGGGTAGTGGTTTATGAGCTCTTCAGTTTGTGAAGCAAACAAACAGTATATGGTGTATACATATACTATACATGCTAACCTTACACAGGTACGAGATACCACTCACTCTGCCCTAAGGGCTGGAAAGCTGGAAGCCAGGGCTGCCCTGTGGGCTGTAGCTGCACCAGAGCTGGGGCCCCCCATTCTGTTGAGAGGCTGGATGTACGTGACTGGGGGAGGCAAGAGGGATCCTCACTGTGCTGCTACCAGGACAATTAAACCTTTTCCTTCTCTAGGAGGCAGAATACATCCCTCTTCTCCAGCCAGCTGGGCTCTCACCTTCCCCTCCCTCCCATAGGGTCAGCAGAAAAACCAAGGACTTCTGAGTGATGTCCAGTGCTTGGGGCCTAGACACCAGAAGTGACAGCCGGATCCCTCCCCCGGTCCAGGACAGTTTGTGTTAAAAGGTCCCATCGTTGCAGTGGACGCAGGCCAAGGATAGTAGTTGGCTCAGTCCGGTGACCTAATGGATGAGGCCACAGCACACACCCCCACCCCAGGACAGTCCCATCTGAAAGCCTGAGAACCAGGATCCACGGAGCGACATTCCCCCCCCTGCCCTGACAGGTGGACTCTGCAGATGATGGTGGAGGGCAGTGGGAGGGAAGGTTGCACTAGTGCTGCCTGGGCTGTATCTGCACCAAGGATAAATGGAGGGGGTCGCGCAGCCTGTGCCTGACACTCCACAGTGCTACAATCACTGCGAGGACAAGTCAAATGCTGCACCAAGGCTGGTGAGTTCCCCGTGAATTCCCATGTGAGCACACACTGCCACTGTCCTCCACACACGCTGCACGTGCACACACACACACACACACACTGCCACTGTCCTCCACACACGCTGTGCACGTGCACACACACACACTGCCACTGTCCTCTACACACTGCGCGTGAGCACACACACAGTGCCACTGTCCTCCACACACACAGTGCCACTGTCCTCCACACACACCACACACACACAAACACACCGTGCATGCTGTGCACACATAGACTGCAACGAAAGAGACACAAACTGCAAACTGCAGAGACGGCCGGTTTATTTCCAGGTTGCTTTTATTTCCACAGCTACTGACGTGTGATGTCTCTGCTTTCCGTGGGCAGAAACGCAGTGGAGGAGAATCTCACGTCCCTGAGCTGCCAGGTGACAGCAGCAGGGAAAATGCAGAGCACTGAAATCTTACAACACTCAGCAATCATTTCCCACTGTGGGTTAGGGTGTCCAGGAGGACCCAAGGGAAGGGATTAGGGGGAGAGGAGGGTGGGGTTACCAAGGCGCACTATGGGAATGGGGGATTTAGAGACCCTGAGAGGACGGGTGGGTGTGGGTTGCAGGCCCCCACAGTGGCTGAAAAGGGGAACCCAGCAGGTTGGGGGGTAGCAGAGATTGGAGATGAGGAACCTCACACCCTAGGGATGGACTGGGGCAGTGGGGTGCTGGGAAAGTGGGGCCCAGCAATGGAGAAATGAGCTGGAGGTAATTGGTAGAGGGAGGAGATCAGGGGCGGGGCGCTAAGGATGGGGGAGAGGTGCTGAGGATGGGGTGGGAGGAGGAAGAGGTCGGAGGTGGGGTGCTGAGGATGGGGGGAAAGGAGGAGTTCAGGGGAGGGGAGCTGAGGGGGAGGTTGAGAGCGGGGCACTGAGGCCGGGGGTGGAAGGAGGTGGGGGCAGGGCACTGAGGGTGTGGGGGCAGGAGGAGGAGGTGGGGACAGGGCACTGGGGACGGGGGAGAGGAAGGAGGATGTTGGAGGTGGGGCAAGGAGGGTGTTGGAGAGGAGGATGTCGGGGACGGCACTGAGGGTGTTGGGGAGGATGGGGTGGGAGGAGGGGGAGGTCAGGGGTGGGGAGCTGAGGGTGTGAGGGAGGAGGAGGATGTCGGGGACAGGACACTGAGGGTGCTGGGGAGGAGGAGGAGGTGGGGACAGGGCACTGAGGACGTTGTGGGAGGAGTTGGGGTGGGGCCCTGAGGGTGTGGGAGGAGGAGGAGATCGGGGCGCAGCACTGAGGATGGGGGAGGAGGAGGAGGTCGGGGGCTGGGCACTGAGAGTGTGGGCAGGAGGAGAAGGTGGGGACAGGGCACTGAGGACGTTGTGGGAGGAGTTGGGGTGGGGCCCTGAGGGTGTGGGAGGAGGAGGAGATCGGGGCGCAGCGCTGAGAATGGGGGAGGAGGAGGAGGTGGGGGCTGGGCACTGAGGGTGTGGGGGAGGAGGAGGAGATGGGGACAGGGCACTGAGGACGGGGGGAGGAAGGAGGTTGGGCGCGAGGCACTGAGGTTGTGGGAGGAGGAGGAGGAGGAGGTCGGGGCTCAGCGCTGAGGAGGGGGGAGGAGGAGGTAGTAGTGGGTGGGGCACTGAGGGTGTGGGGGAGGAGGAGGAGGAGGAGGTCGGGGCGCAGCGCTGAGGATGGAGGAGGAGCTGGGGGCGGGGCAGTGGAGCAGCAGTGCCACCCACTGGCCAGTCAGGGTAAGGCACAGAGCAGTATGCGCCTGGAGAGGCAGTGACACCTGGTGGCCAGTCAGGGTAAGGCACAGAGCATGTCCATCTGGAGAGGCAGTGACACCTGGTGGCCAGTCAGGGTAAGGCACAGAGCAGTGTCCGCCTGGAGAGGCAGTGACACCTGGTGGCCAGTCAGGGTAAGGCACAGAGTGTGTCCGCCTGGAGAGGCAGTGACACCTGGTGGCCAGTCAGGGTGAGGCACAGAGCATGTCCATCTGGAGAGGCAGTGACACCTGGTGGCCAGTCAGGGTAAGGCACGGAGCGTGTCCGCCTGGAGAGGCAGTGACACCTGGTGGCCAGTCAGGGTAAGGCACAGAGCGTATCCGCCTGGAGAGGCAGTGAGACCTGGTGGCCAGTCAGGGTGAGGCACAGAGCGTGTCCGCCTGGAGAGGCAGTGACACCTGGTGGCCAGTCAGGGTAAGGCACAGAGCGTATCCGCCTGGAGAGGCAGTGACACCTGGTGGCCAGTCAGGGTAATACACAAAGGGTGTTTCCCAGAGAGAAGTGACAAGCTGTAGCCAGCAGGGGCAGCACCAGCCTCTTCCCCGGGCGATCGGGGGGCGGGGGCTGAGGTGGAGTAGGCTGAAGACTGTTGCAGCTGCACCCCCCCCTGTCGTCATGAGTCCTACCACTCTCTGTGGCCCAGCCCCTGCAGCTTCTCAGTGAAGGGTAAGCCCCGCCCCTCCCCTCTGAGGCCCCGCCCCCTGCCCAGGCCAGAAGCCGGAGCCGGGAAGAGGGGTGCTGCACTGGCTGGTACCATGGGGCGGGCAGCCGCAGCGCTGCCCCGTCTTGTCGTCCTGCTGCTTGGGGCTGTGACTGCTCCTCAGCTTCCAGCTGCTGTCCTTCGACTGCTCACAGCCTGTAAGAGCTGCCTGGGTGGGGAGCTGGGCCAGGACCCAGTGCCAGCAGAGTCCCCAGGCAACAGCAGCCATGGGCACAAGGGGCTCCCCCAAGCTTGCTAGGCCCCGGTTAGATGCAGGGGGGGGGTCTCTGCAGGGGGAGGGGATGAGCGGGTGGGGGCCTGAGGGGTGCTTGCTGCGGGGTTTCTGTGGGGGAGGAGCACTGGTTGGGGGGATCTGAGGGGCACTGTCTGGGGGGCTCTGCAGAAGGAGGGGATGAGTGGGGGGGTTCTGAGGGGTGCTGGCTTGGGGGTTTCTGTGTGTGGAGGAGCACTGGTTGGAGGGGTCTGAGGGGCGCTGGTTGGGGGAGGTCTCTGCAGGGGAGAGGGGCACTCTCTGGGGGGTCTGAGAGGCGCTGGCTGGGAGGGTTTCTGCGGGGGGAGGGGATCAGCAGGGGGGGTCTGAGGTGCTGGATGGGGGGGGTCTCTGCAGGGGGAGGGGATCAGCAGTGGGGAAGGGCCCCCAGCTGGGGGGGGTCTCTGCATGGAGAGTGGCGCTGGCTGGGGGGGTCTGAGGGGCGCTGGCTGGGGAGGTTTCTGTGGGGGGAGGGGACGAGCGGGGGCTTCTGAGGGGTGCTGGCTGGGGGGTTTCTGTGGGGGGGAGGAGCACTGGTTGGGGGGTCTGAGGGGCACTGTCGGGGGGGTCTCTGCAGGGGGAGGGGATGAGCGGGGGGTTCTGAGGGGTGCTGGCTGAGGGGTTTCTGTGGGGGGAGGAGCACTGGTTGGGGGGGTCTGAGGGGCACTGGCTGGGGGAGGTCTCTGTGGGGGAGAGGGGCACTTTCTGGAGGGGTCTGAGAGGCGCTGGTTGGGGGGTCTCTGCGGGGGGAGGGGATGAGCGGGGGGGAGGGCTCCCAGCTGGGGGGGCGGTCTCTGCATGGAGAGGGGCGCTGGCTGGGGGGGTCTGAGAGGCGCTGGCTGGGGGGGTGTCTCTGGGGAGGGGATTGGGGTGGGGTCTGAGGAGCACTGGTGGGGAGGGTCTCTGTGGGGAGAGAGGATGAGCGGGGGGGTCTGAGGGGGCACTGACTGGGGGGGTCTCTGCAGCAGGAGGGGATGAGCGGGGCAGGGGTGCTTGATGGGGGGTCTCGGAGGGAGGGGATGAGCGGGGGAAGCAGAGCTGGCTGGGAGGGGTCTCTGCTGGGGGAGAGGATGAGCGGAAGGTCTGGGAGGCACTGGCTGGGAGGTCTCTGCGGGGGAAGGGGATGAGCGGTGGGGGAGGGGCCCCTTCCTGTGGGGTCTCTGCGGGGGGAGGCGATGAGCGGGGGGGGTCTGAGGGGCACTGGCTGGGGGGGGGTCTCTGCGGCAGGAGGGGAGGAGCATGGGAAGGGGAGCTGGCTGCGGGGAGGGGATGAGTGGGGGTTCTGTGAGGTGCTGGCTGGGGGGATCTGTGGAGGGAGGGGATGAGTGGGGAGTCTGAGGCACGCTGGCTGGGGGTGGTCTCTGTAGGGGAAGGGGATGAGTGCGGGGGACTGAGAGGCACTGGCTGGGGGTTCTCTGCCGGGGAGAGGATGAGCAGGGGAGGAGGGGCCCCAGTTGGGGGCTCTCTGCGGGGGAGGGGATGAGCGGGGGGAGTCTGAGAGGCCCTAGCTGGGGGGTCTCTGCGGCACAAGGGGATGAGCGGGAGAGGGGAGCTGGCGGGCGAGGTCTCTGCTAGTGGGAGGAGATGAGCAGGGGGGACTGAGAGGCGCTGGCTGGGGGGGGTCTCTGTGGGGGGAGGGGATGAGCGTGGGGACTGAGAGGCGCTGGATGGTGGTCTCTGTGGTGGGAGGGGATGAGTGGGGGGACTGAGAGACACTGGCTGGGGGGGTCTCTGCGGGGGAGGGGATGAGCAGGGGAGGGGAGCTGGCGGGGGAGGTCTCTGCTAGTGGGAGGAGATAAGCAGGGGGGACTGAGAGGCGCTGGCTGGGGGGGCTCTGTGGGGGAGGGGATGAGTGGGGGGATCTGAGAGGTACTGGGTGGGTGGATCTCTGCGGGGGAGGGGATGAGCGGAGGGGTTCTGAAGGGCACTGGCTGGGGGATCTCTGCAGCACAAGGGGATGAGCGGGGGAGGGGAGCTGGCGGGGGAGGTCTCTGCTAGTGGGAGGAGATAAGCAGGGGGGACTGAGAGGCGCTGGCTGGGAGGGCTCTGTGGGGGGATGGGATGAGTGGGGGGATCTGAGAGGTACTGGGTGGGGGGTCTCTGCAGGGGAGGGGATGAGCGGGGGGGTCTGAGAGGCGCTGGCTGGGAGGCTTCTGTCGGGGGAAGGGATGAGTGGGGGTTCTGAGAGGTGCTGGCTGGGGGGGGTCTCTGCGGGGGGAGGGGATGAGCGGGGGGACTGAGAGGTGCTGGATGGAGGTCTCTGCGGGGGGAGGGGATAAGCGGGGGTTCTGAGAGGTGCTGGCTGGGAGTCTCTCTGGGGGGGGATGGGGCTGAGCCACGGGGTCTGGGACGGGTAGACACATTAACCCCCCCATCCAATGCCTGGCCCAGGCCATGCTCCCTGTGGAGCAGCCCTGGGGCTGCCCCGGGTTCCCCATCCACTGCTGAGCTGCAGCCTCCAGGTACCGGAGCGAGCCCCAGGGGCTGGGCCGGGGCTGGACTGTGACTCTGCCCCAGCGTCCAGGGGTGGGGGGCCCCGGCATCTCGCAGCACCGGGGTCTGCTGCTTGGGGCTGAGCCATGGGGTGCTCGGAGCTGCCACTCCAGCCAGAGCCCAGCACCCTTGTGCCTGGCCAGGCTCTGCTCTGGGGCCCCAAGGGGGGACTGGCCCCACTGGGGTCCCGGCATGTGGCTGGGCGGGAGCTGTTGGGGGGGGCAGTGAGACTGGGCGGTGGAGTCCCAGTGGGGGGAGACCTGGGCAAACATGTGGATGGAAGAGCCGGTGACCCTCCAAGGAGCGGCGAGAGAAGGGGGGGGCATTGAGATCCCCTCAGACTTACTGCTGCCCCCTCCCATGGGGACCCCATGCAGAGTGATTCCCCCTTTCCTCTCAAATGCCTGAGAAGGTGTCTGTTCTCCTCCCCGATTGTGCCCCATTTCCCTCCACTTCACCAATGGCCAGTTCAAATGCCAGGTTTGAGGTGTCCCTCCTCCCTGCCCCCACTTTTCCCTGCAGTGATTTGTCCTTGTTTAGAGGGAAATCGTTCCCCTGGTGATTTGTGAACTGGGCAGAGGCTGGGGGAGCCCTGAGACAGGGATACGCTGAGCTGGGCTGGGGAGGACCTCTCTCTGCTGGCAACAGGGCATGGAAAGGGAAGGGCAAGCATCCCCCACGGAAACTGGGCAGCCCCAGGTTTCCCAGCGCCAGCTACTTCCCCGCCCCCCCTGCTCCCTCCCCACCACCTGCTAGTCACATTCCCAGACCCCACTGCCAGCCCCTCCCCACTGCCAGTGACCTGACTCCAGCCCCCTCCTTTCCCCTGAGAAAGCCACCTCACCCTAGCTCCCTGCCCGCCAGTGGATGTGCGGCGAGGAGAATCCACCCCATTCTGTTGGTGTTTGAATATCACTGTATAATCCCCCCAAATTTCCCCTCCTTTCCCTTGGACTGTTGAATGGTGATAGAAAATCTCCCCCGTCATTGGTGCTTCTCTCTTGTATTGGCAAATATTTAGTTCGTGCCCCATTTTCTCCTCAGTTCTGAAATTCTGATATCAAATTCTTGAAAGGCTTCCTGCCTTTCTCTCCAGGTGTGTGACTGAGATCAGGGCTCTTATCGTCCTGAGCGTGGCCCAGGCCTTGCCTGAGATCAGGTCCCCCAGTGTGCCGGGCACTGCACAAACCCTGACCGAGTTTGGGGCACTCGTTGTGCCAGGGACTGCACAGACCCCTACAAAGAGTAGAGACCTTGTTGTGGCGGGTGCTGCAGTGACCCTGACTGAGCCTGGGCTGCTGTTGTGCCAGGCTGTGCATCAACATGAAGGGAAACCAGGCTCCCATTGTGCCAGGCGCTGCAGGCACAGCAAACAAAATCAGGGACCTTGTTGTTCCTGGAGCTGCAGAGACCCCGAGCAAGGTCTGAGCCCCGTTCTGCCGGGTGCCGCAGAGACCCCGAGCGAGACCGGGGCCCCATTCCGCCAGGCGCCGCGGAGACCCCGAGCGAGACCGGGGCCCCTTTCCGCCGGGCGCCACGGAGACCCCGAGCGAGACCGGGGCCCCATTCAGCCGGGCACTGCGGAGACCCAGAGTGAGATCTGGGCCCCGTTCCGCCGGGCGCCGCGGAGACCCAGAGTGAGATCTGGGCCCCGTTCCGCCGGGCGCCGCGGAGACCCAGAGTGAGATCTGGGCCCCGTTCCGCCGGGCGCCGCGGAGACCCAGAGTGAGATCTGGGCCCTGTTCCGCCGGGCGCCGTGGAGACCCCGAGTGAGATCTGGGCCCCGTTCCGCCGGGTGCCGTGGAGACCCCGAGTGAGATCTGGGTCCCGTTCGCCGGGCGCCGCGGAGACCCAGAGTGAGATCTGGGCCCTTGTTGTGCCAGGTCAGACTGAGACCTAGACTGAGCTCATGGCTCCCTTGTGCGGGGCATCGCATGACTGCAGCCCAGATTGCTGCCTCCATTGTGCTGGGCACCTCAGAAACTCCGACTAAGATCTGTGTCCCCATTGGGCCTGGCACAGATCATGCCCTACCACTGTACTGGGCACTGCACAGGCCCTGACAGAGATCCTGGCCCCTCATTTTGCCAGATGCTGTAGGGATCCCAAACAGAATCAGGGATCCTGTAATGCCTGGAGTTGCAGAGCCCCCAACTGAGACGAGGCCCCTGTTGTGCAGGGCTCTGCCCAGACTCTGACCAAGATCAGGGTCCCCATTGTGACAGGCACTGCACAGACGCCCCAGGTATGTTTGCACTGCCATTAAACCCCCCCAGCGGGCCCACGGCAGCTGCCTCAGGCTCCCAGGGCTCAGGCGAAGGGGCTGGTTAATTGCAGTGTAGATGTCTGGGCTTGGGTTGGAGCCAGGCTGTAGGACCCTGCGAGGTGGGAGGGTGCCAGACCTTGGGCTGCACCCCCAGCCGGAACATCAACACCACAATTAAACAGCCCCACAGCCTGAGCTGTGTGAGCCCAAGTCAGCGGGCACGGGCCAGCCGCCGGGGTCTGACTGCAGTGTCGACATGCCCACAGGGACAGAGAGACCTTGCCACAAAAAGCTCAAAGGCTAAATAGGCTAATGGTGGGAGGCGACTCTCCATTTTACAGATGGGGAAACTGAAGCTCTGAGAGCTGAAGTAATTTGCTCAAGTTTGCATGGAGAATTTGGGGAAAAACTGGGAACTGAACCCAGCTTGTTTGAATTGTTGCCTCTCCCCTTAACCTCAAGTCCAGCGTGTGTGTGTACAGCGTTATTTTGGTCTGTGTTTGCCTTGCATTGGCTTCCAAGAAAGGCTGTGGCATTTCCTTCACTGGAGTTTTCTAAGCCCATGGTAGAGATACACCAGTCTGGGAATGTCTAGGGATACTTGGTCCTGCCTCAGCACAGGAGGCTGGAGTAGATGCCCTCTCAAGATCCCTTCCAGGCCTACACTGAAATCATTCTCTTTCCTGCTGTTGTTTTCTGTGCTGAGCTGTTTTGTACGGTGCCGTTTGGAACTGGGATCGCCCCATGCTGTGCTGCAGAGTTTTAAGGTGCATCATTTTGCCTCAGCTTGTTTGGTGTCTGTTGTGTTGGTTTGAGTTGTGCTCTTTTGCATTGTGTACTTTTGTCCTAGGGTGTGTTAGTTTGCATTGTGTTGTTTTCTTCTCCTTTGTATGGTGTCATTTTATGCTGTAGAGTGTCGTTTTTTGGTTTCTGTAGTTGTTTTTCTGAATTACCTGACAATATGTTGTGGTGGGGCTTTTTTCTGTATGTTGTGTTTTTATACATATTGTGACAGGGTCAGGCCAGATGGCTACAGGAGGGTGATAGAAGGCAGATATATTAGCCCCAGGTGAAGTTGGTCCCCTTTCCCTGAGTGACGTAACAGGGAAAGTTCCAGAACAATCAGGAGCCTTCTGGAAACAATTAAGGCAGACAGGCTGTGACGTTATTGATATAATCTGGGACCATATAAAACATGGTTGCAACCGAGGTCCTATAGTGGCACCAAATCTTATGTAAAGGGGGTCATATAAGGTGTCTAAGACCGGGTTATGGGTTGCTGGTTATGATGCTGCTGTCTACATTGTGACAAAGTTCCACCTCTACTCCGGTGGGTCCTGCGCTTATTTGCAGATTTGCTCACCTTAGTGATTTTCCCCACAGTCTGGGTCAACTCCTCCTGTGTCTGATCAGGAGTTGGGCGGTTTGGGGGGAACATGGGCCCACCCTCTACTCTAAGTTCCAGCCCAGGGCCCTGTGGATTGCAGCTGTCTGTAGTGCCTCCTGTAACAGCTGCATGACAGCTACAACTCCCTGGCCTACTTCCCCATGGCCTCCTCCAAACACCTTCTTTCTCCTCACCACAGGACCTTCCTCCTGCTGTCTGGTAACGCTTGTACTCCTTAGTCCTCCAGCAGCGCAGCCTCTCACTCTCAGCTCCTTGTGCCTCTTGCTCCCAGCTCCTCACACGCACTTCCTCTCCTCTGGCTCCTCCCTGACTGGAGTGAGCTCCTTTTTAAACCCAGGTGCCCTGATTAGCCTGCCTTGACTGGCTGCAGGTGTTCTAATCAGAATGTCTGCCTTAATTGGTTCTAGCAGGTTCCTGATTACTCTAGTGCAGCCCCTGCTCTGGTCACTCAGGGAACAGAAAACTACTCATCCAGTGACTAGTATATTTGCCCTCTACCAGACTCCTGTACCCTACTGGTCTGGGTCTGTCACATATCCCTCCCCCCTGCTCAACACCAAGGGGTTGGGCAGCTTGGGAAGCCAGACAGTGCACACGTGACAAGCCATCGACATTGCCGTGACAGTTCCCTGCTCTGTGTTGCACATGAAACTGAAAAGGTTGGAGGGATAAGAACCACCTGGTCACCCTTGTGTTCTTCTCCTTGTTCCGCTGCATCCATTGAAGAGGGGCATGGTCGGTCACGAGGACAAATCTGCCCCTGAACAAGTAGCACAATGCTTCCATGGCCCATTTTACGGCGAGGCACTCCCTCTCCACCACTGCATATTTTTGTTCCCTCAGAAGAAGTTTCCTACTGAGGTAGAGAATTGGGAGTTCCTCCTCCCCAACCATCTGTGATAGAACGGCCCCCAACCCTACTTCCGATGCATCTGTCTGCAGGATAAATTCCTTGGTGAAATCAGGGACTATCAGTACAGGGTTACTGCAGAGGGCAGTCCGTAGGTCTGTGAATGCTTCCTCTGCTGCATCAGGCCATCTCACCAGATCAGGTCTTCGGGCTTTCACTAGGTCTGTCAGGGGGCTTGCCCTTGTGACAAAATGGGGGGATAAATTGTCGGTAATACCCCACCACACCTAGGAATGCCAGGACTTGTTTCTTGCGACACGGTCGGGGACGGAAACTTGCTTTCTGCCGTGGGTACCAACACCATCACCCGATCCCCTGGTTGGAACTGTTGGACTTTTGCCTGGCGATTGTAATGGGTTCTCTGGGCCTCCTGTGCCTTTTCCAAATGTTCCTGTACAATAGGGGTGACCCGGGCTATCCGGTCTTGCATCTGTATTACATGTTCTATTACATTTCTCCCCTCATTGGGTTCCTCTTCCCAGATCTCTTTGGCAATGTCTAGTATGCCATGGGGGTGACGCCCGTATAATAATTCGAAGGGGGAAAACCCAGTTGAGGCCTGAGGTACCTCCTGGATAGCAAACATAAGGTAGGATAGTAGGGTGTCACAGTCCTTCCTGTCCCGACTTACCACCTTCCTTATCATAGCCTTGAGGGTTTGGTTAAACCTTTCTACCAATCCATCAGTCTGCGGATGGTAGACTGAAGTTCTCAGGGTATGTATAGGGAGCAGTGTACAGAGGTCCTTCATTAGCTTTAACATAAATGGGGTTCCTTGGTCTTGTTAATGTCTCCTTTGGTAGCCCCACTCGGGCAAAGATCGCCACCAGCTCTTTGGCTATCGTTTTAGAGGCTGTGTTCCACAGGGGGATGGCTTCTAGGTAGCGAGTAGCATAGTGCAAAACAACAAGTATATATTGGTGGCCCCAAGCCGTCTTCTCCAGTGGTCCCACTAGGTCCATGGCTATTTGCTCAAAGGGGACCTCTGTGATGGGAAGGAGTACTAAAGGTGCCCTCAAGTGGGGACAGGGACCGTGCAGTTGACACTCTGGGCAGGACGCACAGTACCTCCGCACTTCTTCATGTATTCCGGGCCAGAAGAACCATCGTAGGACTCGTGCCAGGGTCTTCTCTACCCCCAAGTGCCCCCCAAAAAGATGACTATTAGCAAGATTACACACAGCATTCTAGTGTTTTTGAGGTACTAGGATCTGCTGTACCTTCTGCCCCTGTACTGGTGCAACCTGGTATAAGAGATTCTTCTTCATTATGAAGTAGGGTCCTGATCCCTGGGTTTTCCCTTCCATTGGGACCCCATCTATTTCAGTCACCTCCTTCCTAATGTTGTTGTACCTTGGGTCTTCGGTCTGGTCCCGTCCAAAATTTCCTCTCTCGGGGCTAATCTGCCAAGATCTAGGGGCCCCATCTCTGTTGCCTCTACTGGTTCAGAAGCGTTAGGGTAGGGGTCAGACTCGGGTGCTTCTCCCTCCTGGGTGGCCTCTTTTTCAGCTGCTTTCATCCACCTACCTATGAGAGCGACCCTCTGGCTTTGAGTCAGTATTCAGGTTCCCAAGGCTTTAGCTGCCCTCCTTTCCCTTTTTGACTTTCTAACCTGGCTGGAAATGGAAAATAATTCTGGGGATATTTCAGAGAAGACTGGGGGTTCTCCCCTCAGCCTTCTTTTGGTTAGGCTAAACAAGCCAAGCTCTTTGAGTCTCCTCTCATATGGCAGATTTTCCATTCCTCAGTTCCTCCTAGAAGCCCTTCTCTGCACCTCTTCCACTTTGAATTCATCCTTCTTAAATGTGGGAGACCAGAATGGCCCATGGTATTTCAGAAGAGGTCTCATCAGTGCCTTGTATAGCAGTACTAACCCTTCCCTGGGTATACTTGAACTATCTTGCCTGATGCATCCTAGCGCTGCATTAACCTATTTCACGGCTGCATCACACTGGGGGTCCAGGGCTCTGATAGTTTGGGATGTTCCTTTTCCCATAGTCAGTTCTTTCCCTTTATTGTTTTACCTCCACCTGTGCCCAATGTCACCCTCTTCTTAACTTCTTTGGTTATTTCAGCTCCAGTTTTTTAAATGGGATCTAAGAATTGCAAAGCTGAATGAAAGATAAAACAAACAGAACCATTTGAATTTTGGCACATAGCTGGTAGAAGGATACCTAGTGAAGGTCTTGCTGTAATTACCCGGTTACCTACAGCATTTTCTGTTGGGGTGTGTAGCGAGGCGGTGCGGCTCCCCTCCTTCTCAGGGAGGGTCAAGCCCCGTCAGACACCTAAGGGGGCGGGGCCACAAAGCAGTGATCCCGCCCCTCAGAGGGTTAGGAGGCGACCTGGAAGTATAAAAGCTTGCTGTTAGCGCTCAGTTGGAGCCCAGCTGCCGTCGGGAGCAGACCTGCCAAAGGGTGCTCGTGACTGGGAAGTTGCTGAGGCCCAGGGCCGTTGCCCTGACTGGCTGGAGCTTCCCCGCACCCGCTACGACGAGGAGCTGCCGAAGCCGCCCCGTCCCTCCTGTCACCCCGAGGAACCCCCAGAGCAGGCCTGGCCGGACTTCCCAGAGGTACTGCTGGACCTACCACCCAGCCCTGGCCGGGAGGGGCCCATACTACTAGACCTCTCCCCAGCCTAAGGAGGGCATCAAGCCTGAACTATTGACCGCTTGACCCTGAGCCACGAGGGTCTGAGCCTGTTGTAACTGTCTGTTTAGTGCCCCACCCAAACCAAGGGCTGGGCCCCCTTTAACTGTGCCACTGCTTGGTCCTGCCCTAAAGGGCCCAAGCTGCATGAACTATTGACTGCTCGACCTTGAGCCACGAGGGTTGAAGCGTTTATAACTTGGTGTTTGTTGCCTCGCCCTATAGCAGAAGGCTGGGGCCCCAAGCGATTGTGCTGCGTCGCTCAGCCCTGAAGAAAGGGGCTGACGTAGATGACGTGTATCGAGGCCGGTGTGGCTGCCCTCCTCCTCAGGGAGGGTCGAGCCCTGGCCATGTGCCTTTATAAGTGGCACCTGACGTAGGGCTGTAACCCTCGTCCCTGTGAGAAGGGGCTGGTCGGAGGGTGGTAGATTACACCCCCTCCCAGCCAGGGAACATGGATATGGAGTGGCTGTTCCAGCTGCTGGCGGAGAGCCAGGAACAAGAGCAGGCGGCCCAACTAGAGCAGCAGGAGCAGCGAGACACCACTCACCTCCAACAGCAACAGCAGCAGCACGCGGCTCAGCTAGAGCACCAGCAGCGACTGATGCAGCAACTGGGGAGCCAGCTGCAGCAACTTATCGGGCCTGTGCCCCGCCCTGTTGACTGGACTCCGGGAGAAGGCGCTGGAGGTTCGCATCCACCTGCCCCCCTGCGCCTGACCAGGATGGGCCCAGGTGATGACCCTGAGGCCTTCTTGGTCACTTTCAAACGCGTGGCCCTCGTTGCAGGATGGGCCCGAGAACAATGGGCCACGCTCTTGGCCCTGTATCTGACTGGCCTGGCCCAGATTGCCTATCGCGGGCTGGCGGCAGAAGAGGCCAGGGACTATGATCGGGTGAAGGCTGCGATCCTGGACGCCTTGGACGTCAGCCCCAAAACCTTCAGGCAGCGTTTTCGGAGCCAGACCTACCCGGCAGGCGCCCGCCCTCGGCTGGTAGCCCAGAGCTTGAAGGAGGTGTGCCGCCGCTGGCTACAACCGGAAGCCAGGACGGCAGAGGAGGTAACCGAGCAGGTGGTCCTGGAACAATTTGTCCATATTCTGCCTGCCCGGGGGAGGGCCTGGGTACTCCGCCACTGGCCAGCGACACTGGTGGCGGCCGTCTCGCTAATGGAGGGCTTCCTGGCCACGGAAGCTTCCACGGGGCCTACCTTTCGACCACCCACCCCGGGGACTGAGCATCCCCGTGGTGAGAGGAAGGCAACCACCATGTCCGGGCCGTGACACCCGGACCGGACACCTGGCTGGCACCCCGGACCCTGTGCCCAGACTCTGCCCCACAGCTTGTACCGGTGGCCTCCACCCCAGGGCTCCCGCGGGGCCACCGGAGCCCTCCCCAAAGTCCCCGAGCCGCCGTTCCCCGGAGTGGACGCGCAGAAGTCGGACCCTGCTTCACATGTGGGAAAGCGGGGCACCTACAGTGGGACTGCCCCGAAATGGAGTGTAGCTTTGGGTAGGTATGTGCAGGGGAAGACCGGGCCCAACGACTACAGCCCCCCAAACTCACGGTCCCGGTGGTCGTTGAGGACCAACCCATGCGGGCCCTAATTGACTCTGGCTGTGGTCAAACGTTGATCCGCCAGGCCCTGGGACCCCCGGCCGACCACTGCCTGGGGCCGATTCACCTACAGTGTATCCACGGGGACGTCCGACCCTACCCGAGCACTCATGTCCGGCTAACTGTGAATGGCATCACCTGACAGTTAGTAGTCAGCTTGGCCCCCCAACTAGCCTACCCCGTGATTCTGGGGCGGGACTGGCCCACCTTCGAAGAGATCCTCCGGTCCACGCCACCTTAGAAGCCAAACCCCAGGAACCCCCGTCGGAGGCTGTAGGGGATGTCAAGGAGGGTGAGGCAGAAGACCAAGAAGCCGATGGTCCGGAGGAGGAGCCCCCCTCCGAACCCCGCTTTGATACTGATTTCTGCCGGGACCAGCGGGCGGACCCCACTCTCAGCCGGGCCTACGAGCAGCTCGCGGCAGTCGACGGCTCGGTTATCGATCCTCATCAGGCCACGCAGTGGCCCCACTTTGAACTACGCCGAGACAGGCTCTATCGAGTTGATCGGGACCCCCAAACATGGGAGCCGCAGACACAACTGCTCGTGCCCCACTGCCACTGGCAGGCCATGATGAGATTAGCTCACGACGTGCCAGCTGCCGGACATCTAGGGCACGAGAAGACCCTTGCCCGAATCCGGACCGGTTCTACTGGCCGGGGCTCTACGAAGACGTGAAGCGGTACTACAATTCCTGCATGGAGTGTCAGTTGGCCGCCCCGTCCCGGGTACCCAAGGTGCCCTTGGTCCCTATGCCGCTGGTCGAGACCCCATTCGAACGGGTCGCCATGGACCTGGTGGGCCCGCTCCCCAGGAGTGCGGCTGGTTTACAGTACATCTTGGTCCTCGTAGACTACGCCTCTCGGTTCCCGGAGGCTATCCCCCTGCGGAGCATCACGGCCTGGACCATTGCGGGCAAATTGGTAAAAGTTTTGTCCGCATGGGGTTACCCAAAGAAATTCTAACCGACCAAGGCACTAATTTTACGTCCCGGCTACTCAAACAGGTCTGCAAGCTCCTGGGGGTGAAACAGCTCCACACCTCTGTCTACCACCCACAGACCGACGGGTTGGTGGAGCAGTTTAATTGCACCCTCAAGGACATGCTGAAGAAATTCCCACTGGAGGAGCTGCGTCACTGGGACCAGTTCCTACCGCCTCTGCTGCTGGCTGTCCGGGAGGTCCCCCAGGCGACAACCAAGTCCTCCCCCTTCGAACTATTGTACGGGCGGAGGCCGCGGGGTCTCCTACATTTAATGTGGGAGACGTGGGAACAATCGGCTTCCCCAACCCATGGCTTCCTCCAGTACATCCTCCAGCTGCGGGAATATCTTACTCAGGCGGGAACCCTGGCACGGGAAAACTTGAGGGTAGCCCAGAAGAGACAGGGGTGAAGCTATAATCGAGAAGCGCAGGTGTGAGAGTTTGCTCCTGGGGACTGGGTCCTGCTGCTCCTGCCCTCAAGTGAATCGAAGTTATTGGCCCGCTGGCAGTGGCCCTACAAAATAACTCGGAAAGTGAGTCCTCGTTACCTACGAGGTTCGCCAACCAGATCGATGGAAGAAGACGCAGTTATATCATGTAAATCTGCTGGAGCCTTGGCGCAACCGGGAGGGCCTGCTAATTGACCCGTGCCCACCCGAACTGGAGCTGGGCCCCAAGGTGGCCCAGGCGGGGGATTCAACCGAACCCCCGCTGGGCAGCTCATTCACGGAGGAACCGCGCAAGCAGGCCAAGTGTCTCCTGTAGGCATTCCGGCAAACCTTTACGGCAATACCGGGTTACACGACCCTGGCCTGTCACACGATCTGGACCGAACCAGGGAAGATCATACGAGAAACCGCCCGGCCGTTGCCGTACCGAATGCGCCAGGAGGTCAAGGAGGAGGTACAGGCCATGTTGGCCCTGGGGGTTGTCGAGCCTTCCCGGAGTGAGTGGCGCAGTCCGATGGTCCTGGTGCCCAAACCAGATGGCACCCGCCGGTTCTGCATAGATTTCCGGAAGGTCAATGCTATATCACGCTTCGACGCCTACCCGATGCCCTGCGTAGACTAGCTGCTGGGCCACCTCGGGGAGACCCAGTTTATTACGACTCTAGACCTTAGCAAGGGCTATTGGCAAATCCCACTCGAGGAGGCCTCCAAAGAGAAGACCACCTTTTCCACCCCCTTGGGATTCTATCAGTTTACCTGGATGCCCTTTGGTCTCCATGGGTCCCCCGTGATCTTCCAGCGGCTCATGAATCATCTCTTAACAGCTGCATCAGGAGTATGCCGCTGCATACCTGGACTACGTGGTGATTTATAGCCACTGCTGGGAAGACCATCTAAACTGGGTCGCGGCGGTCCTAAGAACCCTGCGGCAAGCGGGGTTGACGGCTAACCCCAAGAAATGCTGTATAGCCTGGCAGGAGACCACCTACCTCGGCTATACCGTGGGGCGAGGATGAGTAAAACCCCTTGTAGGGAATGTGCAAGCCCTCGCGGAATGCCCGACGCCAACAAGGAAGCACCGGGTACGACAATTCCTGGGCCTCGTGGGGTATTACAGGCGGTTCATCCCGCAGTTTGCGTCCATTGCAGCACCCCTAACCGGGCTGCTAAGAATAGCCCCCAACAGATACGGTGGACCCGGAGTGCGAGGTTGCCTTCAGGACACTCCAGGGCTGCCTGTGTTAGGAACCAGTCCTGTATAGTCCAGATTTCGACAAACGGTTCATCCTCCAAACGGATGCCTCAGAGGTCGGCCTAGGGGCGGTCCTATCTCAGGAAGGGGAAGGAGGAGATCACCCAGTGCTGTACCTGAGCCGAAAACTATTCCCCCGGGAGCGAAATTATGCCGTGGTTGAAAAGAAAACCCTCGCAGTGAAATGGGCCTGCAAAGCCCTCCGGTTCTTCTTCCTGGGCACCCCATTCACACTCGTCATGGATCATGCCCCCCTCCAGTGGCTAATGCGCATGAAGGATAACAATGCCCGCATCATGCACTGGTACTTGGCCTTGCAGCCCTATGCATTTACCATCCAGCATCAGGCTGGCAAGAACCATGCCAACACAGACTTCCTATCCCGCCTCGAGGAGATGGAAAAGCCTGGCCTCGACAGGCAGGAGCCAGACTTGAGGGGGGGGGGGGCGTGTAGCGAGGTGGTGTGGCTCCCCTCCTCCTCAGGGAGGGTCGAACCCAGTCAGACACCTAAGCGGGCAGGGCCACAGAGCAGTGATCCCGCCCCTCAGAGGGTTAGGAGGCAACCTGGAAGTATAAAAGCCTGCCGTCAGCGCTCAGTTGGAGCCCAGACGCCGTCAGGAGCAGACCTGCCAGAGGGTGCTCATGACTGGGAAGTTGCTGAGGCCCAGGGCCGTTGCCGGGACTGGCCAGAGCTTCCCCGCGCCCGCTACGACGAGGAGCTGCCGGAGCCGCCCCGTCCCTGCTGTTACCCCGATGAACCCCCAGAGCAGGCCTGGCCAGACTTCCCAGAGATACTGCCGGATCTACCGCCCAGCCCTGGCCAGGAGGGGCCCATGCTACTAGACTTCCTGTGGGCTGACGCCACAGATCAGGTAGACACAGAGTGGGAGATTGGAAGTAGCCTGGGGCAGCTGACTCCAGTCAGGCTGCAAGTATACTTGAACCCATGTCAGTGTGTTGCGGTCAGGAACCCCACTGACCATTAGCGGTGATAGCCGCTACTAGGGCCCCGGGCTGGAACGCAGTGGAGTGGGTGGGCCTGCGTTCCCCCTGCCACCCATACCTGGGTGGCAGAATCCCCCTCTCCCCGGCCTAAGGAGGCCATCAAGCCTGAACTATTGACCGCTCGACCCTGAGCCACGAGGGTTTGAGCCTGTTGTAATGGTGTGTTTGGTGCCCTGCCCGAACCAAGGGCTGGGCCCCCTTTAACTGTGCCACTGCTCGGTCCTGCCCCAAAGGGCCCGAGCTGCATGAACTATTGACTGCTCGACCCTGAGCCATGAGGTTCTGAGCCTGTTGTAACTGTGTGTTTGGTGCCCTGTCCGAACCAAGGGCTGGGCCCCCTTTAACTGTGCCACTGCTCGGTCCTGCCCCAAAGAGCCCGAGCTGCATGAACTATTGATTGCTCGACCCTGAGCCACGAGGGTCGAAGCCTTTATAACTTGGTGTTTGTTGCCCCGCCCTATAGCAGAAGGCTGGGGCCCCGAGCGATTGTGCCGCGTCGCTCAGCCCTGAAGAAAGGGGCTGATGTAGATGACGTGTATCGAGGCCGGTGTGGCTCCCCTCCTCCTCAGGGAGGGTCGAGCCCCGGCTTTGCGCCTTTACAAGGTGCATAAAGCAATGTCAGAGAGGCAAAAACGATTTTAGTGTGAAAGGGCTTGTCAGGTGTTTGCTCCCTAGGGACCATGTCACTGCCCAGGGCTTGCAGTCTTTCAGGAGTGGTGCGCTGGGTTGTATTTAGGAATCTCAAAAGAAAAGGCTAAGATGGCTGGTTCACAATATCCAGTGAAATCTTGCAAACAATTACACAAATAGACTCTGATGCTATTTAAACAACATGGTATTAATACTGATTCAAAACTGAAATTAAAATTATGAAATTAAACATGTGAGAAATGAACTGACACCTAATTTCCATTTCTTAATGCCTGACATTTTGACACTTGCTCCTGCCATCTTGTTTTTAAAGTGATGCACAGCACAGTCACGTTAATTCATGAAAGCACACCAATTACTGACTGCTTTGTGTTGCAGAAGCATCTGATTAAGCAGCTAATTAAAACTGTAAGTAGAAATGCATCAACACAGCTTAGCTCCAGTGCATTTAAATGTGAATGAAAAGTTTCTAAATTAAATACATGGCAGGATGGTAAACGGGGATATTAACCAGAAGTGCCTCTACCCCGTCCTGTTCACTTCTTGTCCCAACCCCCCATGAGTTCTGGCCTCTTGGTCAACTCAGCTCCCAGTCCCACATCAGCTGTGCCCTCTTCCAACCTAACCCGTTTCTACTGCAGTTCTTCATCTCCCTCGTCCAGGCAGGGGTTGGAGCTGCAGCCCCTAAGGCACCTGTGTTAATCACTGCCTCACATACGGGGGCTATTTAGATTTCAGGGAATGATTATCAGAGTTACTGACTCTGAGAGGCGGGAGAGAGGAGAGGCTGAGCGTGAGTTTGCTCCTCACACTCCGTAGTGCCGTTTTCAACCCTGTAGCCTCCATGTCACCTCATCCTCCACCCTCACCCATGGGTCTCTGCTCATGTGTCAGTGTCACCTTCTGATCAGAATGCCACTGCCCTCAGCAGAGCTCCCAGACAGGAGCTACATCACGATGGGGTTACAGTACTGAGAGTAAAATATACCACAGGGAGGGTGGAATTATGCTCAAAGGATGCAGTACAGTCCAGGAAATGAAAGAATTCAGGTATTTAGTTACTTAAAAGTACGCTTGAAAGGATTGGCTTTTTATTAATAAATTGCAGTAAATGTTGATTTCACTGTATACACACACGCACACACACACACACAGATGAAAACCTATTTTGGTAAAATACAGAAATGCTTCTGGAGAAAGTCGAGTTTGATTTAAGGAGATTTACACTGTATATTTTGCATGTGACATTGACAATTTGTGTTTGAACAGTTATAAAAATTTGGCGTTGGGAATCTCATTTACTGTCATTAAATAATTGTTGTCTGACCACCCCCATAACTTCCCACAGCTCTGAACACTGAAACTGTAAACATTGAAAAAAAGACTTAATATAAATATACCTTCTATTGAAATTAAAAAAAAAAGAAATCGACAAAATGAATATTGTCAAACCCACTTAACAGCAATCACAATATGCCAGGGGATGGAATTCACAGCTAAGGCCCCCAACCTTAACTCTGCCCTGTGGTGGCACCATGCAATCGCCATAGGGCTATGAATAAGGCATTTTAGTGTATAAAGTCCCAGATTAGATTATACCAATTTGTAAAGACACATGAGCTCTCTCCTTCAGGGTGTGACCTGCACTGGGTTGTTTCTTTTATTGATAATTCCCAGAAGTCAATAGATAAATACGGGCGAGTCTCATCTTACACTGGGGTTACATTCCGCTGTCAGCGCGTAAAGCGAAAATTGCATATAATCAAAATTACATTGAGTGTAATGGTGGGCGCAATCGCCTGCACTAAGGGACAGTATTTAAATTGTTATTTTGTTCTCTATTTTTGCCAACTTTGCAAAGCTGAGTTCACTCGTTAAATGCACGTAAGATGAGACTCGCCTGTAATAGTCTATCAGTTATGAAGTGGCCATTTTGGATGTCTGAGGCGTGTCTGTTATTTTGCACTAGAGGCCAGGTCCTTGGAGAGACGGAATCTTGGTTTCATTTTAACTTGTCCATGCTCAGAAGCTTCCAGAGTTTGGTTCAAAGTATTTCCATGTTCTTCTTCGAGTGATTGCTCATATGCATTCCAGTTAGGTGTGCGCGCGCCGCGTGCACGTTCGTCGGGAAAACTTTTACCCTAGCAACCCAGTCGGGTCGGCTGGGCGCCCCCTGGAGTGGCGCCGCCATGGCGCCCAATATATATCCCAGCCGACCCGGCCACCCTTCAGTTCCTTCTTACCGCCCGTGTCGGTCGTTGGAACTGTGGAGCGCGGCTTCGCTGAACTCCACACTCCCTAGCAGCTCATTTAGCTTTCGTGGTATATAGTTACTCATTGTATATAGATAGTTTATAGTTGTCAATAGTTAGTAGTTTAGTGCTTTAGTTTAGTTTTTAGTGGTAACGAGGGGATCGGGGTACCCCCCCCTCCCCTCCCCCCACACGGGGAGCCGGAGCCCATGCCCGGCTCATCAGGTTTCAAGCCCTGTGCGGCTTGCCATAAACCTATGCCTGTGGGAGACCCTCATGACTCCTGCTTAAAATGCCTAGGGGAGTCGCACTTAACTGCTAAGTGCTCAATCTGCAAGTCCTTTAAGCCAAGGACCAAAAAGGAGCGGGACATTAGATTAAGACAGCTCCTAATGGAAGCGGCCTTGACACCTTCGCCCTCGGCTCAGAGCGCAAGCAAGCCGGTGAGCAAGGGCACCGCGGCACCGAGTACCTCCTCCAAGAAGGCGGCACCGAAGCCGAGCCAAGGCCGCTCCACCTCCCCGAGACCAAAGGCGGCGAAGGCACAAACCGTCTCGCCATCAGCCGCCCCGCAGCCAGACCCTGCGAAGACAGCGGATGGCCCGGCACCGATACCAGCCGCGGCACCGCCCAAACCGGTACCGTCGACTCCGGCCCCGAGAGGTCCGTCGAGTCCGGCACCTGGTAGCTCCCCGGTACACGCAGTGGTAGAGCTCTCTACACCTACTACCCCGGAGACATTTGCCGCGGCGAGGGAGCTGATCGCCATTACGGAGGCACCCATGCCCTTACCCCCGGCACCGCCGGTGCGGGTCCTGTGTTCTATGGGCAAGCCGACCCTGACCAGACCAGCTTCGGTCAGTGTAACAGACCGGCACCGCTCTAGGTCGCGATCCGGCAGACGCTCAGCTTCAAGACGACGTTCAGACTCACGGCGTCGGTCCCGATCTCGATCCCGATCCCGGTACCGATCGGGCTCCCGGCACCGATCACCTCGTCGGCGATCACCCAGGCACCGGTCGAGCTCTCGGCACCGATCACCTCGGTACCGCTCACGCTCCCGGCACCGCTCCGGCTCCAGGCACCGCTCCGGCTCCCGGCACCGGTCAGGCTCCCGGCACCGGTCGACGTCACGTGCGTCAACTGAGTACTCCCGGCACCGATCCAGCTCACGGCACCGCAGGGAGCACCGCGCCTACAGGAGCAGATCCAGACAACGGCGCTCGCGATCCCGGTCGACCTCCCGGCACTGAGCCGGTCGCAGGTCCCGGTCTCGCTCTCCCCACCAATACCAGCACCGGTCGCCGGTATCCAGAGGTGTGAGGTCGGTCGGCACCGCGGCACCGACCTTTGCAGCACCACCGTGGCCATCAAGAGCCACGTCGGCATCCTCCCATGCGGGTAGTTATTACGAACCTGAAGTACCGCTGGGCGAGTTTCAAGACCCACATACACAGGACACGAGTGCCCAACAGTGGGGCTTCTGGACACCATGGGCTTACCAACAGACCCAGGGTGCCCCCCTACCTCAGCCGCGTCCCGCTACCGCAGAGCATCGGGTGCCAGAGGCCACTGTTTCCCGACCTCCCGCGATTGAGTCGGACAAACAGCCACGTCCAGACTCACCGGGCTGTCACGAGCTGGAAACAGAGGAACAGCGAGACACCGCACAGGAGGACATCATCCCCGGTGTCTCCTCCTCCTCCTCGCCAGACGAGGCAGTGGCGGGGACTTCAACATCGGGACCTCCACCAATAGATCTCAGGGCCCACCAGGACCTCCTCCGTAGGGTAGCACTTAATATCAACCTCCCCGTGGAGGAAGTCTCGGAGGTTCAGGACCCGGTGGTGAGCATACTATCGGCAGATGCCCCTACCCGGGTAGCTCTGCCGTTTATACGGACTATTCAATCTACCACCGAAAACCTGTGGCAGTCACCGGCCTCCATCCCTCCGACAGCTAAGGGAGTGGAGAGGAAGTACATGGTACCCTCTCGGGGGTACGAATACCTCTATGTACACCCTCCCCCCTCATCCCTCGTGGCCCAGTCGGTCAATGACAGGGAGCGTCATGGACAACAGGCACCGGCCCCCAAGTCCAAAGAGGCCAAGCGCATGGACCTCATGGGTCGCAAGGTCTACTCAGCAGGGGCCTTGCAACTCCGTGTGGCCAACCAGCAGGCCCTTTTAGGGCGTTATAACCACAACATATGGGTGGAGGTGGGCAAGTTCGCGGAACTGCTCCCCCACGACTCACGCCCAGAATTCAATGCATTCCTGGAGGAAGGTAAGAAGGTGGCCAGGACTACCCTCCAGGCCTCCCTCGATGCAGCTGATTCGGCAGCCAGAACCATTGCGTCCGGAGTAACAATGCGGCGCATCTCTTGGCTTCAAGCATCCACACTACCTCCGGAGCTGCAATACACGATCCAAGACCTACCCTTTGACGGGAAAGGCTTGTTCTCTGAGAAGACGGACTCAAAATTGCAAAACCTAAAAGACAATAGGGTCATTATTCGCTCATTAGGGATGCATACCCCGTCCACCCAGCGCAGACCCTTCAGGCCCCAAACACGGCGCCCATACTTCCCACCCCGTCAGAGGCAAGACCTCAATAGACGGCGTGGACGCGGGGGACGCAGACGCCAACCCAGCTCCCAGGGAGGCCAGAACCAAGGGCCTTCCAAGTCGCAACCGGGCCCCAAGTCCGGCTTTTGAAGGTGCGCCCGGGGACGGCTTATCAGTCTCAATTCAGGATCCTTTCCCTACTTTCTACAACCGCCTCTCCCGCTTCCTCCCAGCGTGGTCCCAAGTAACGTCAGACCGTTGGGTGCTACGCACAGTGAAGCATGGATACCATCTACAATTTGCTTCTTCACCCCCTTCCCGCCCCCCTTCCCAGTCCCTCTTCAGGGACCCCTCTCACGAGCAAACCCTTCTACAGGAGGTTCGCTCCCTCCTGGCGGCGGGGGCCATAGAGGAAGTACCTCTAGCCCAGAGAGGCAAGGGATTCTACTCCCGTTATTTCCTGATCCCCAAATCCAAGGGAGGTCTCAGACCCATCCTAGACCTTCGGGGCCTCAACAAGTGGATGCTCAAGTTGAAGTTCCGTATGATCTCCCTGGGAACCATTATCCCATCCCTGGATCCTGGAGACTGGTACGCCGCCCTCGACATGAAAGACGCGTACTTCCATATTGCCATCTTCCCACCGCACAGGAAGTACCTCCGCTTCACGGTCACACATCAACACTTCCAGTTCACGGTTCTACCATTCGGTCTCTCGACAGCCCCGAGGGTGTTCACCAAGTGCATGGCCGTCGTGGCCGCCTACCTCCGTCGGCGGAAAATCCACGTCTTCCCGTACCTAGACGACTGGCTCCTGAAAGGTTCCTCCCAGTCGCAGGTACGACGACATGTAGAGGCTGCCACGGACCTCTTTTCCCGACTGGGACTGCTGGTCAACATCGAGAAGTCCAACCTAGTTCCAACACAGAGGTTGGACTTCATAGGTGCGACCCTGGACTCTATTCAGGCCAGGGCCTTCTTACCTCAACCTCGTTTCCAGGCGATCGGGGCGATCATCCGGAGCTTGCAAGCATCCCCTCTCACCTCGGCTCGGACATGTCTCACACTCCTCGGTCACATGGCCGCTTGCACGTACGTGACAAAGCATGCCAGACTCAGAATGAGGCCCCTCCAAACGTGGCTTCACTCAGTATACCGACCAAGCAGAGACCACCCGGATGTGTTAGTGACGGTGCCCCCCGATCCTCTCCGCTCCCTCGACTGGTGGCTGACCCCATCGTTGGTATGCGCGGGGATGCCATTCCATCCGCAACAGCCATCGGTGACTCTAACAACCGATGCGTCATCCCTGGGTTGGGGAGCTCACTTAGGAAACCTGCGCACCCAGGGCCTGTGGTCGACCCTCGAGCTGTCACTCCACATAAATGTCCGGGAGCTAAGGGCAGTCCGCCTTGCCTGCCAGGCATTTCTCCGTCACCTCCAAGGCCGTTGTGTTTCCGTACTCACGGACAACACAACGGCCATGTATTATATCAACAAACAGGGGGGAACCCGGTCATCTCCACTGTGCCAAGAGGCCATTCGACTCTGGGACTTCTGTATAGCCCACTCGATAGACCCAGTGGCATCCTTTCTCCCAGGGGTCGAGAACACGCTGGCGGACAACCTCAGCCGATCCTTTCTCTGCCACGAATGGTCGATCAGACCAGACGTCATCCATTCCATCTTCCAGAGGTGGGGGTTTCCCCGCATAGACCTCTTTGCAACCAGGTCCAACAGGAAGTGCCAGGAGTTTTGCTCCTTTCAAGGCCTCTCCCCGGGGTCGATCACGGATGCATTTCTCCTGCCGTGGACCCGCCATCTCCTGTATGCCTTCCCTCCGTTCCCCCTGGTGCACAAGGTCCTCTTGAAGTTGCGCAGAGACAAGGCTCACCTGATACTGATCGCACCTGCGTGGCCCAGACAACACTGGTTCACCACCTTGATGAACCTATCTGTGGACCCCCCAATTCACCTTCCTCTCCATCCAGACCTAATTACCCAGGATCATGGCACGCTTCACCACCCGGACCTGCGAGCCCTTCATCTCACGGCGTGGCTCCTACATGGCTGAGCTCGGCAGAGCTCAGCTGCTCTACGCCGGTCCAACATATACTGCTTAACAGCAGGAAGCCCTCCACTCGCTCTACGTACAGGGCCAAATGGAAACGCTTCTCTTGCTGGTGCGCTTCCCAAGGGGTGAACCCCACGCAGTCCCCAGTTTCCACAATCCTCGACTACCTCTGGTACCTTAAACAGCAGGACCTGGCAACTTCCTCCTTAAAGGTGCACTTAGCGGCCATTTCAGCCTTCCGGCCAGGTGAAGGTGGCCGCTCCATATTTTCTCATCCGCTAGTCGCCAGATTTCTTAAAGGACTGGAGCGACTATACCCGCCTGTACGCCGCCCTGCCCCTATGTGGGACCTTAACTTAGTCCTGAACAGGCTCATGCTCCCACCATTCGAGCCACTGGCGACATGCTCGCTCACACACCTATCATGGAAGACAGCTTTCCTGGTGGCCATTACATCGGCCAGACGGGTCTCAGAGCTGAAAGCTCTCACAGTGGACCCACCTTACACCGTCTTCCATAAGGACAAGGTACATCTACGACCCCACCCGGCGTTCCTCCCTAAGGTGGTGTCCACCTTTCATACCAACCAGGACATCTTCCTTCCCGTCTTCTTTCCGAAACCACACTCTTCTCGGCGGGAGCAACATCTACACTCCTTGGATGTACGTAGAGCGCTTGCCTTCTACATCGAGAGAACCAAGGGGTTTCGGAAGTCCCCTCAGCTTTTCGTAGCGATTGCAGAACGCATGAGGGGACAACCTATATCCTCTCAGAGGATCTCCTCCTGGGTGACTGCTTGCATCCGCACATGCTACGACTTGGCTCGTGTCCCATCTGGCCACCTCACAGCACACTCCACAAGAGCCCAGGCGACATCAGCGGCCTTCCTGGCGCACGTGCCTATTCAGGAGATATGTCGTGCGGCGACCTGGTCATCGGTACACACTTTCACCGATCACTATGCGTTAGTCAGACAATCTAGAGATGATGCGGCCTTTGGCGTAGCAGTTTTAAATACCGCCACATCTCGCTCCGACCCCACCGCCTAGGTAAGGCTTGGGAATCACCTAACTGGAATGCATATGAGCAATCACTCGAAGAAGAAAAGACGGTTACTTACCTTTGTAACTGTTGTTCTTCGAGATGTGTTGCTCATATCCATTCCAAACCCACCCTCCTTCCCCACTGTCGGAGTAGCCGGCAAGAAGGAACTGAAGGGTGGCCGGGTCGGCTGGGATATATATTGGGCGCCATGGCGGCGCCACTCCAGGGGGCGCCCAGCCGACCCGACTGGGTTGCTAGGGTAAAAGTTTTCCCGACGAACGTGCACGCGGCGCGCGCACACCTAACTGGAATGGATATGAGCAACACATCTCGAAGAACAACAGTTACAAAGGTAAGTAACCGTCTTTTTCCCTGACCTGTTCTTAAAAGTGCTGCTGTAGAAAGTGGGGAGGGGCAGGAACTCACGGCAGGATCAGTAGCTGAGTCCCGTAGATATTTATAGCTCATGGGAAGGAGGATGGGGACTGGTGGGTGTCTGGGGATTTAATAATAATCACAAATATCATCGTTCTTAATGAATTTTCATCTTCTAATTCCCGTAACCCACTAATTATCCCTGGCTGCCCCTTAGCTTGTGGAATGGACAAAAGCCCTGTCTGAATTCTCTCACATTGCCCTTCTCGTCCTGGAGGCTGCAGGATAACATCCACATTTCGCTCCAGATCAACCCATCCTCCCAGGGGGAAGGAAATGGCTTCAATGGAGCTGGCTCAGGTAAGAGATTACCAGGGAGCTGGTGGTGAGTTCTGCTTGGAGGGAAAGGAGCAGTAAATGCATAGGAGGGTAGGAGCTGCTGGAGCTGGTGGGAGGCAGGAACTATCTAGGGTGGAGAAAGGGAGGGGACCGGATGTGACAAACCTGCTGAGACTTGGTTAATGTAGGATGTGATGGGTTGTCACCCCAGGGTGTAGTCTGGGGGGCTTCTGGGAACTGCTGTGCCCGCTAACCCTCAAGCTGGACTGGCCCTTCTCACACTGCTTTGCTGGAGATTCAGCTAGCCTCTCCAGGCTCTGTTCTCACTCAACACAAGAGCAGGTGGCACCATACACCCAACTAAGCTACCTGAGTGCTTTACCTAAGCCACTCAAGGACAGAGAGAAGACAACAGCCAATTTCCCAGCTCCCCAACCTTGCACACCTGCTGTAATATAAATCCAGAATTACACCCTCTTATACTGCACAGGGGTCTGTATAAAGTAAGCTCATTAATACAGTTCACCTTCCCCTCGATATGGGACAGATAATGCACAACCAGCTTGTGCTAACCAAGCTGAGATTTTCTCTGGACACTTCACTCAAAATACACAGGTTAAGATAAAGCATAAAACAAGTTTATTAACTACAGAAAGACAGATTTTAAGTGATTTTAACTGATAGCAAACAGATCAAAGCAGATTACTTAGTAAATAACCAAAAACTCAAACTAAGCCTAACAAACTAGATGGATAGAATTTGAATGAGCAATTTCTCACCCTGACTGATGATACAAACACCAAGTTTCCATACACAGGCTAGAAATCCCTTTACCCTGGGACCAGCACTTCCCCCAGTTCAAACTTTGTTCCTCAGGTGTTTCCAGTTCTCTTGTGTGGGGAATGAGGCCAAGAGATGATGTCACACCCCACCTTATGGAGCTTTTCCATATGGCAGGAACCCTTTGCTCCAAACTCACTTCCCAGTCCACTGTGTGGAAAAATACAGGTACCAAAATGGAGTTCAGTGTCATGTGGTCTGGTCACCATAGTATAGTAAAGAGAGTCTTGCACTGTGTCTGCATACTTATAAGTTATGGATACCATTGGAAACAGAGATCGAGGGGTAAGGGAGCCTATCAGAATAAGGCCTCCTTCAGTTGACACTGTCTCAGTGACCTGACAAAATGGTAACTAAGAGAGGTATTTTATACATTTCCTTATGGTAATAGGATGGCTATATACTACATCTGCTCCTTTACTCTGATTACAGTAATGTCAATAGCTGCCCCAACCCATATGTGGCCTTTGGGAAGTCCATAATTAAGCATCAAGCATTAATACTCATGATTTACATCACTTACTTATTAATAATTCTAATACATGAATGCGGCCCAACTGCTGAGATACTGCATAGCAACCTAACTGCTAAAGCCCGCCCCTGCTTTCAGAATCCTGTGGGTATTGCACCTGTTGGTGATTACGTATTAGTTTTTCAAAATGTAGGGTCAATATATCTCACCTGGGATTCTCTCCTTATCCTGAGGCCTGTTCAGATAAGTCGCAGACTTCAGCAGAATCACTCCCACAAAGCCCCAACTTAATATAAGGTCCTTGCCTTTAGCAAGCTCAGGATCTCTTTACTTTACCGCGGCCAGTTGACCTATGCTGCACAACTCCAGCTGCGTGAATAATGTAGCCGGAGCAAACATAACTTAGGTTGAGTTACTGCCGGGTGTGCACTGTGGGGGGGGGGGGGGTCGATGGGAGCACATCGGGGTAGAGTCGGGTAGAGTACAGGGGTTGACTGGAGAGCCATCTGCAGTCAATCTGCAGTTGATTTGGCGGGTCTTAACTAGACCCACAAAATTGACCACCAGTGGCTCAATCTCAGAGCATCGATCCTGGCTATAGTGTAGACGTGCTCTTAATAGCCCATTTATCTATTGTCGGAGATAAACTCAGTTCTCACTCTTTGGTTGGGTGCAGCAAAGCCAGATGCTTTATTTATTCTCAAGCAATTGCAAAGAGGGAGGGAGTGTGCTAGGACACAGGGTTTCCCCAGTCCTAGGCAGGTCTCTCTCCAGCTAAATAATTCCAGCAGCATTTATACTTTTTGCTACATACAATAATAAGCAGCAGCTGAATTTTGTTTATACATAGGCCATCTTGATATCTTATTTTTCTCACTTCTATTTAGACGCCAGTCTACATTCCTCATTATCGACATAAGCTCACAACTTCTCCCACAGTTCTTTCCCACTCACCTCACACAATCCTCGCTTCTACAAATCTCGCGTTAATAGGGTTACAGCTAGCCTGACTCTAACAGAAACTGTCATGCATAAAAATCCCCTACAAATCCCTGTCAGTCCTTTCTCTGCTTCCACACCATGTTCACCTCTCCTTGCCCTTCCATGCATGTTCCAAGCTAATATGCAATTTTCTGATAATGACATTTTATCTCTAGCGAATATAAAACTGCCCACAAGACTTGAGACTAGGTCAAAGATCATAAAATCAGGTCAGTGTCAATAGGAGTGAGAGTTTGGAGAGACGCTTGGTCCTCCGCTCCCCATGTGCAGCAGTCACAAGCTGTCTTCCCTCCAGGCTCCTTGATCTTCAAGCCTGTCCCTCCTGAGGTTATGTGGCCCAGTTCTCGTTTCTTACATTCCCCTTGTCCAGAAGGATTAAAGGCTGTTGCTCCTGAATTTGTGTGTTTAATTCCCCAGCCTTCTCCACACACTGGGGGAGTTTAATTCTCCCTCCCATTACACCTGAATCAGTAGATTTCCTAATTCCCCAGAATGTGCTTTTGTGATATCACAGCTCTGGGATAGCTAAGCCTCTGACCTGCCTCTATGGTGTACTCAAGGAATGGCCTTTCAGGTATCAGGCCTCTAGACAGCACCTCTCTATGGGTAGGGACCCACATGCCTCTCCTTTTTGACCAGGTTTGAGGATTGCAGCTTCTCCTACACTGCGTTCACTGGACTAACCTCCAGTTCCCGTGCTTTACTTACTCTCCAAGGGCTGTCAGCAGTGTGTGTGCGCGACTGAGTTGGAATTTTGGTGATACTTGTATGATGTTAATACACACCTCAGTTTCCCTCTCTGATTGGTGTTGCTATGATTAGAAAGAGCAGGAGACATGAGGTGTTTTGTCATGTAGCTGTCATGGGGTGATATGAATGGGTTATTAAGGACTGGCTGGGGCCAATCTACATCAATGGAATACCTGACAGAGACAAGAGAATAATTGTCACCTGTCCACAGGAGGCTCTCCCCTAGCTGAGTGAAGCATTTATGGACTCATTATGGTTTTGGGAGCAGGAAGAATGGGGCTCGCAGACAAAGGGAGCTCTATTGGAGAGAAGACAAATGGACAGGTACAGTGAACGGAAACCAAACTCTTTTCTACAGCAGCCTGGCTCAAGGGCATTGGCCAGTGTGGACTATATTCTCTTCTTTGCTTCTCTGTGCTAATCTAAGGGCTTTCCATGCTGTGTTTCGGTTGACTAATAAACCCTGCTCTGTTTTAAAAGTCTGCCCAGTGTCACAGAACAAACTTGCTCTGTGCATTGAATGACGAACAGTCTCTGAACAGGAGTGTTTTTCAGCTGAGCATGCTGGCAGAACTCACAGGTTGAAATAGCGGTGTTGAAGCCAGAGGCTCAGTCGTAGGTGTTGAAGCTACATGGCCTATCCTTGTGGAAGACTGGGACCCCTTGAGGGTGTAGTGCCCTCAGGGGGCACCTCCTAAGGACCGTTTAAAATCCAGGGCATTGCCCAGATCCTGTGAATCCATGACAGTGTTATTCTGCCTTATGAGGAAAAGATATAAAGCAAGAAAAGCATGAGAATGCATATTTACCATCAGTCCTCTTGGGAATCCCGCATCATTTCCAAAGTGTATTAAAAACCTTCTTTAAAAGCTTATATCTGGGTTATCAGGTCATGTCATTTTCTAGCCCCAAAAGACCCCCCTCAGTCAGCTCAAACGCAGCTGTTTCTCCCCAAAAAGTCTCTGTCTTCTTCAGTCTCCTGAAAGAGGTAAAATCAGTCACTGCTCCGTTCTGTGTGGGGCAAAGCTTCAGAAGATGGAGTTCTGCATAACCAGCCTTGAGATCCAGCCTTAGTGACACCAGATTGCACAGGAAACCCATCCCTCAGCCTCCCTGGTATCATCTGGCCCATCTCAGTGTGTGAAGTATTCATGCTTTCAAGGGCTGGCTCAAAGATACAGATAACAGACATAACTAGGGCCAGTGTTTGCTGGCAACGAAAACAGTCATTCCCAAGCATGAGCAATATATAATCCTTTACAGCCCGAAAGTGCATTGGAGGGAGGGGACAGGAGCCAGCTGTGTGGGGGAGGTGGGGTCCAGACACTAGGCATTGAGAGCCTAGAGCCGGCTGTGTGCTGGGGAGACAGCACATCAACCAGCTGTGTGCAGAGGAGATGAGCAGGGGAGAGGTCCTATTGATGCAGTCGAGAGCAAGTGCAAGCGCCATCTGCTCTGCAGCACAATGAGGGAGCCCAGCGTCCCAAAGGAAGCTCCACCGTGTTTCTTCTGAGCCCAGGCTTGTATGCGGAGGGATGAAATTGGCAGCAAGTCTCAAAAGCAGCCAGCCCCCAGCCTCTACCCTGTGTCTCCAGGCAGAAATCTGGGGTTTGTGACCCTGCATCCCCACCCACCCTCTGTTCAGCTATTCTGGATATGAAGGGTGATTCCAGAAAAGAAGAGTAATTTCAGGGGAAAATGCAGTAATAGCAGCAATTTCCAGAAAACACTGGCCCTAGTCATAACATTAAATACAATAGGCTCAAGATCTATACTTGCGTTCATCAGATCTGTCACTCTGCCTTCACATAGTTCATCCTGCTGGTGGGTTCCACCTTTTCTCTCTTCTGTGTCTGTCTTGTCTATTTAGACTGTAAATTCTTCAGGGCATGGGCCATCTACTGTTCTGGGTTTGTACTATGCCTAGCACAACAGGGGCCCATGGTTCTTTGGCTCTTAGGCACTAAGGTCATTAATATGATTTATAATAATCATAACTCTCCTGCCACTATGAGCGAAGGAAGCCGGCCTTGGAATGTTACATCTTAAAAATGAACTGGGGTTAAAACCATGCAATGTTCCTTGCTACAAGTATCTCACAAATTCCAAAAGGACCTTCCTTGTTTTCTTTGCCTTCCCAGGATTTCCAATTTCCAAACCTGATGTGATCTCGCAGCTGGAATGAGGGGAACAGCCGTGGGTCTCAGACCTCTATGGCTCCGAAAAAAAGTGCTCCCGAGAACTGTCTGCACAGGTGAGGAATTGGCTAAACCATCTCAAAAACTGTCCATGAATACAGGAAACCTTTGAGATGCTCTACAAAGACTCTCCAAGTTGTGAGCTCTCCAAGTTCAGGATTGTTCCCTGCAGATGTGCAATCATTAGGCAGATGTCATTCATGACTTCCCACCTGTCCTGACTGATGGTTGGCAGCATGTCCCTCCCCAATCTCATTTTCCCCTGAGATTTCTGGTGAGATGCACACCCATCTCTCTCTCCTCTGGGGAAAATCAGCTCCTGATGAGTTTGATCTCTTCTGTACATATCTTGGTTTGTTCATCCTTTTTCCATTCCTCTCTCTGAGATTTCCTTTCTCTCTGGTGCAGAGAGTGACTTATGTCTGGATTCTCTCTGTCTCCCATCAGGTGATGGGATGGTGAGAACGAGGAGACACCCCAGTAGGAAGATGCTGAACAAGTAGAACCACATGGGATGTTATCAGGAAGCGCCAAGGGGAATGTTTCTGGGAGTTGTGCACTCCCAGAAAAAGCAAAAGCCTGTGAGACTAATCACAGGCCAGAGGAAAACTTCAGTAGCCACTCAGACATTATTACCCGTGAGAGCATCAACTTGAAAGAGACACACTACACATGCCATGAGTGTGGGAAACGCTTCAGTGGGAGCTCAGACCTTCTCACACATCAGAGAATCCACAGAGGAGAGACACTACATGTGCTCTGAGTGTGAGAACAGCTTCAGTCGGAGCTGATACCTTATCAGACATAGGAGCATCCACACAGGAGAGAGACGCTACATATGTTCTGAGTGCAGGAAAAGCTTCAGTCGGAGCTCAAGCCTTATTAGAAATCAGAGAACCCACACAGGAGAAAAACCCTACACATGCTCCAAGTGTGGGAAATGCTTCAGTTATAGCTCAGCCCTCATCACACATCAGAGAATTCACACGGGTGACAAACCCTCGGAGTCTGGGAAACGCTTCATGGATCGTTCAGCCCTCATCACACAAGATAATCCACACAGGAGAGAGACCCTACATGTGCTCCGAGTGCGGGACAAGCTTCAATAAGAGCTCAAATCTTATCACACATAGGAGAATCCACACAGGTGAAAAACTATATGGATGCTCTGACTGTGGAAAACACTTCATTGATCATTCAACCCTCATCTCACATCAGATAATCCACACAGGAGAGACGCCCTTCACATGCTCTGAGTGTGGGAAATGTTCCATTCATCGTTCAGCCCTCATCTCACATCAGCGCTCTTCCCTGATTCTTCTGAATGCTGCCCCAGAGGGGCGTTTTCTTCTTTCACTCATGACTGCTGTTCTGTGACAGCTAGAGCAGCTCCCAACACTCGATTGAAGTGGACAAATAAGCAGGCTGGTAGCAGAGTCTGTGTGAGGGAAGATCTCAGCATTTTAAGGGTCTAACTGGCTCCTATGATGTCAGTTGATTGCCTCAAGTGTTCTCTTCAAGTGGGTTCAGAAAAGCAGCAGGAAACAGGAAGCTCCCTGAGAAGCTGATGTGAATCAGTCCAGGTTCCTGGGGGTGCTTGAGTGGTACATAAGAGGCTCCTCCTCCTCTCTCTCCCTGCAGCTCCTGCTGCTTTCTGTTATTCCCTCTCACCTTTTCTCCTGCCAGCCTATTATGTCTCTTGTGCCCTCCTTCCTCCAGCACAGCACTCCACCCTCTCTGTGCATCTCGAGTAGAGAGAATATATTATGTACCAGCACCAGACAATTTTCTACACTCTGGGTCTTAGTGGCACCTCCGCACAGTCTGGCACCTGAGGCGGCCACCTCTGTTCACCTCATAGTGAGGCCAGCCCTGTCCTGTGGACACAGAGAACCTAACTCCCATTGAGGTCAGCCAGGGAGGCTGGATGTGCACACTGCAGGAAAGAGACTGTCAGGGCAGCATAATTCACTGAAAAACCGTGTCTTGCTAATTGCAACCCAGGCAATCACTGTGTGGCTCTTTGTCCTGCCTCTGTTGCCTAGAGCCTGAGCAGAGCTTTCTGAGACTGCTGCTGCTGCTGCTCTTGCCAGCCATCGAAGCGCATTTCCCATCGTTGCTCTTCTGGCTACAGATGCTCGACTGCAGCAGCTCTGCGGAGATGCCAGCCTCGCTCTTTAATGTCCATTCTCCCCGTGCTTGCATGGCACTTCATGGACCATTGAGTAGCCTCAGGAAAACATCCCAGTTGTGGACACAGGCACCAGCAACCGCTTTCCCAAGTGAAAGTCCCCTTCGCAATCCAGGGAGCCTTAGCCTGAGTTGTCTGGAGCACAGGGTTTGGCCCATGGTGACTGCAGACACTGCCCCTGCTGCACAGCCGCATGGTGACGCCTGGGACCCCTCTAGCCCGTCAGAACTCGGCTCTCCCGCATTCTGCTGAGCGACTGCGATCTGTGGGAACAGAAAACCTTTGTTAGAGACGGAAACTCTCCTCACAGGAACACTCTGTCAGTGGCTGCCAGATGCCTTTCCTGGGAAACCCAAATGCACAGCCCTTCGGGTTCCCACAGCGGAGATCTCTGCTCATTCACTGGTCACCCGTGGCTGAAGTCTCTGACGGGTGAATGTTGAGGAGACTCTGCAGACAGTCCCTTCTCCAGCACCCATAATGAGAGGAGGTTTGGCCTTGTGACGTGAGGCCAGGGTCTGAGAATCAGGGCTCCTGTGTTCTGTGACTCTGGAAGGGGGCATGCTCTAGTGGGTGGAGCTGGATTGGTTGACACTGAGGGAGTGCAGCTGGTGGTGAAGGACCCTGTTTCAATCCCGCCCAATTCCTGTGGGGTCTACATGCGGCCATGACTTTACTTACCTATCAGTGAAGGTTGTTCAGACTATTCCTGGACACGTCTTACATCTGCTTCTGGCCATCCCTGAGATGTAGGTCCTTCATCTACACAAGGACATGGCACATCAAGGTCAATCCAGCAACTCCCATCTGGTCTTCACCTCCTAATGGATGGTGAGTCTGAGCCTGACCACAGAAAGCCAGTGTGGTGTTCTTCAGGGGAATCTGCTGGAGCTCCTGCTCCACCTTACTCCCCCACACTATAAAGGTTTTCCAAAGATACCACTATTCTTGGATAAACAAAGCAGCCAAGAGAAGGTCACGTGGGTGGATTTACTGAGCAGACTAGTTTGAAGGGAAGAACAGATTTCTTCCCTGCTTTACGGAGATTCCCATAGGAAAAGTATCTGATGGTGAGGTTGGGGGCAATGGAAGCCTTGTTTCGGACCCATCATGCATATTCCCAAAAGAGAGTGTGCTGGACGGTGGCAAGTTGTACAACAGGATACTTACCCATCGAGTACTGCACTCTGCATCAGTACACGTACCAGGGGTGCTCATGCACACCACCGACACAAGGAGCCAAGTGTGCATGCACACAAGCACATAGTAATTGCTGCAGCTGTGTGCCAATAGGACTTGAGTCAACATACATTTGTGATGTAGGCATGACCTTAAGCTTACCAGAACCCCTATTAGCAGATGCTAATCAAGGCTCTTTGATTGTTTTTAAATAGGATTTCTCTCTAATGTTTTTTTATCTGAAGAATAATGTAGGCTTGCTTCTAAAGACCCGTGTAGTCACATGTGTGGCAACTATTCTGGTATCAGCCTCTCAAGAGGAAGCAAGTAGGTCTGTTTAAGCAGACTGTCTTGGCTAGGGAATACACAATGAAGGCAGGAAACTGTACAACCTGGAAATACCCCAGTCAGAAGGGTGAGACACATGCATCTCCACCTGAGGGAGGAACAGCTGGGCAACTGGAAACCTGAAGGCAGGCACCCTTGCTGAGATGCAGATGCAGTCACCCTGAACTGTGACAGAAAACTGAAGAGAGAAAACTCCTGTACTGAGAAGTCTAGGAAGACGGGAGAGTCATCTTTGCTTACTTTTAATTTACAGTTTGGGTGATGGGAGTGAGAAACTATATGGCAGAAGTGTCCTGTAGGAAGGAGGAAGTACAAGGGTTTTATCTAAAACCCTGAGAAATACATGGGCAGTAAAATGCTACCCTTCCATTTAAAAAGGAGGGCCAGATGCCTGCTCAGGGAAGTTTTATGGGTAACCCCAGCAGCTGCCAGTCAAACAAGGCTCAACTGCAACTTGAGTGAAGTTTTGGAGTGAGATTTAAGTTCTCTGCACATTGCCCAACAGAACTGTGACAAACAGGGGCTGCATCAGTTTAAGAGAAGGAAATAACTGGAGAAACCCAAATCCCGAACTTTAGACCTTCCAGCACTGTAACAGTTAAGTAGTTACTGCATCACATAGGCAAGTGGATACTATTTAGGTGGCATCACTGCAGATGGTGTTAAATGGAGAAATGGCATTCATGTAGGGGAAGCAGAAGTGGGTGGCAACTTGGGCAGCAGTGACCATACGATGGTTGAGTTCAAAATCCTGAGGAAAAGGAAGGAAGGAGAGCAGCAGAATATGGACCCTGGACTTCAGAAAAGCAGATTTTGACTCCCTCAGGGAACAGATGGGCAGGATCACCTGGGAAGCTAATATGAGGGGCAAAGGAGTCCAGGAGAGCTGGCTGTATTTTAAAGAAGCCTTATTGAGGTTGCAGGAACAAACCATCCTGATGTGCAGAAAGAATAGCAAATATGGCAGGCGACCAGCTTGGCTTAACAGAGAAAACTTCAGTAAGCTTAACACAAAATGGAAGCTTACATGAAGTGGAAACCTGGACAGATGACTAGGAGTATAAAAATATTGCTCGAGCATGCAGGGGTGTAATCAGAAAGGGCAAAGCCCAATTGGAGTTGCAGCTACCAAGGGATGTGAAGGGTAACAAGAAGGGTTTCTACAGGTATGTTAGCAACAAGAAGGTCGGCGAAAGTGTGGGCCCCTTACTGAATGGGGGAGGCAACCTAGTGACCGATGATGTAGAAAAAGCTGAAGTACTCGATGCTTTTTTTGCCTCTGTCTTCACAGACAAGGTCAGATCCCAGACTGCTGCATTGGACAGCACAGTATGCGGAGGAGGTGAGCAGCCCTCAGTGGTGAAAGAACAGGTTAAGGACTATTTAGAAAAACTGGACATGCCACAGTATTCTTGCCAGCAAGTTAAAGAAGCATGTATTGGATGAATGGACTATAAGGTGGATAGAAAGCTGGCTAGATCGGGCTCAATCAGTAGTGATCAACGGCTCCATGTCTAGTTGGCAGCTGGCAGCAAGCGGAGTGCCCTGGGGGTTAGTCCGGGGGCCGGTTTTGTTCAACATCTTTATTAATGATCTGGATGATGGGATGGATTGCACCCTCTGCAAGTTTGCAGATAACACTAAGGGAGGGGAGAGGTAGATATGCTGGAAAGTAGGGATAGAGTCCTGAGTGACTTAGACAAATTAAAGGATTGGGCTAAAAGAAATCTGAGGAGGTTCAACAAGGACAAGTGCAAAGTCCTGCACTTATCACAGAAGAATCCCATGCACTGCTACAAGCTGAGGAGTGACAGCGGCAGTTCTGCAGAAAAGGACCTGTGGATTACAGTGGATGAGAAGCTGGATATGCGTCAACAGTGTGCCCTTGTTGCCAAGAAGGCTTACAGCATATTGGGCTGCATTAGTAGGATCATTGCCAGCAGATCGAAGGAAGTGATTGTTCCCCTCTGTTTGGTACTGGTGAGGCACATACAGAGTACAGCAGAGCTGGGGACGAGAATGGTGATTCAGTTTCACAGAGAATTTAGAAATGTGTGGTTTTCTTTTTGAATTGGAATAAAGTCAGACTTTAAAATCTTAAAATCCTACATGAAATGGTATTATCATTCTCCATCCAGCTCTCCCCCCTACCCAGTATTGCCAAATCTTGCAATTTTCTCATGAATCTTGCAATATTTGGGGGGAGCGGGGGGGTTGAGGCCTCATGTGATTACATGAGACTATCAGAAAGCAAGTTTCTCGCCTTCCTGACTGCAGTCAAAAAACCTGAAAATGTGATGTAGCAGCACAGAAACCAATGAATAGAAACAGCACAAAATATATGGGGTTAAAAAAAAATCTCATGATTTTAGCCAAACTCATGATTTGTTTGGTGGGGGGGATCTGATTTTTGACAGCTTGGGTTTGGCAACACTGCATGCAAACACAATTCAGCTCAAGTGACTGATAAGTCTCCAATTTAGCACTGGATAAGGAAAATGACAGCATGAAGTTAGGAATTGTTTTCTGTTCTATTCTGTGCAATAAAACCTGTCACTGACTTACGCAAAACATAGCCCTTTAAAACTGGTTATACGAGTCAGGATTCACACAGCTCACCTACGTATAAAACAGGTTTTGACCCTAGGGTTGAGGGGAAATTCTCTCTTTAGAGAAGAGAGAAAAAGTTAAGTCTTAACTCCTTAGCCAGCCTACTTGCCTCAGCCACAGAACACAGGAAGAGCCAGGCAGGAGCCTTCTATAGCCCTTACCCATGAAAGGTTGACTGGATCTGCACATTTCTTTAATATTCTGTAATGTGTAGAACTGTAGCCAACAGTGATTTCATCTTATACCTTAGTTACTATTAGTTATCACAAAACAACCACACGATTTATAGTCTTTGTAAGTCCCCCCTACAGCCAGCAGTGGCTCCAGGCACCAGCGCAGCAAGCGCGTGCCTGGGGCGCCAAGCCTTGGGGGTGGCCCTGCTAGTCCCTGCAAGGGTGGTAGGCAGGCTGCCCTTGGTGGCACTCCTGCGGTAGGTCCACCCGTCCCGCGGATTTGGCGGCAATTCGGCAGCGGGTACGCCAAAGCTGTGGGACAGATAGACCTCCCGCAGGCAAAGGTGACAAAACACCACGACAAGATTTGCTGCATCGCGCATCTCTCCCTGATAGATTGTGTTGTGCTGTGAAATACAGGACCTACTTTGTTTACTTCACTTTACCCTATTGTGACATGAGCAGATAAATGGGCTAGTGTCAGAACTCTGATTTACGCTGGCCTAGCTTGCACGGTAAAGATGAAAGTGCTTCTTCACAGGCACAGCTGCCTTCAGGGAGGAGACCTGGCAATTCAATATGGGGCATCTGAGCAGCTCTGCAGAGCACTGCTTCAGGCCACTAGCTCAGCCCCGTTTTCTTTTTAACCCCTGGTTCATAAGGTGACAGAAATAATACTTAGTGACACTGCAAATACATGGCCTATAACTATGCTAACTGCTGTTCACGTTCTGCCCAGGGATTGATTAAATTAATGGAATGTAAAGGCCCACTCTGAACCTTTGCTGAAAACTCCACCCAATTGTTTAAAGTTCAAGTTTAACTTATTCTTTAAAAAACTATTTTATTTTAGCCTCTCAGTGTCCTGGTTTCAGCCCACGTGGAAGATGATGATATTAGGGAAAGCTGCAAGAAAATTGGCTGTTATCACTCTTTCCCCAAACATACCATAAATCTTGTAAGGAAGCCTGCTCTCTTGATTTGTCCAGTCTAATTTCTGTAGCAAAAGAGCTGCATGTAAGTATCCATTCCAAAGTGAGAACATAAGAACAGCCAAAGGTCCATCTAGCCTAGTATCCTGTCTTCCAACAGTGGCAAGTGCCAGGTGCTTCAGAGGGAATGAACAGAGCAGGGAATCATCTAGTGATCCATCTCCTGAGGCCCATTCCCAGCTTCTGGCAAACAGGCCAGGGATGCCAACCCTGCCCATCCTGGCTAATGGCCGTTTATGGACCTGTCATCCGTGAACTTATCTAGTTCCTTCTTGAACCCAGTTATAGTCTTGGCCTTCACAACATCCTCTGGCAAAGAGTTCCACAGGTTGACTGTATGTTGTGTGAAGAAATACTTCCTTTGGTTTGTTTTAAATCTGCTGCCTATTAATTTCATTTGGTGACCCCCTAGCTCTTGTGTTATGAGAAGGAGTAAATTCCACACATTTCATGATTTTATAGACTTCTATAATATCCTCCCCGCCTTAGTGACCTCTTTTCCAAGCTGAAAAGTCTGTTTTATTAACTTCTCCCCATACAGAAGCTATTCCATACCCCCATGTCAAACCCTACTGAGATTTAAACAATGGGGCAGAAAGAGAAGCTGAGTGGGAGGGAGCAGAATCTAGTGTACTTGGCTGGCATAAGGACGCCAGGAATCAATTAAGGTGAGGTGAGCTGAGCCAGGTAAAGAGCCAACATCTCAATGGCTTATTTGAGAGCAAAAAAGGCTAATTTCCCCAGGCTGCTCAGAAGGTTGGGGCCAAGCAAGAGGCAGAGGCAGTGAAAGGGTCTTGGGGAATTTTCTCCTGATTTAGTGCCCACTGCTAGCCATGAACAAGATACGGCAGCCAGTGGCTGGAAATCAATTCCACCCAGGCTCCCCCATTTCTCATTTCTACCTTCTTGTTCAGAATGATACATATTGGTTCAAAGGTGGTCTCCCCAGCAGTCACGTCAATGGGATCTTCCAGTTTGAAGGATCCTTTAGAATCTCGTTTGGGCCTCAGGATGGTCCTAGGAGTGAAGACCAGACATGCACATTAGCCTAGTCCAAGGCTGCCCTATCAATCGATCTTATTCAGGAAACAGACTTATGGATCCTAGTATTTGACCTGCCCTTGCTGTGAACAGCAACTCTAGAGAAAGCGGCATGGGCACTAGAAGGCACATGTCACAAAGCAACTCGTTCTTCAAGGTGACGAGGGATCAAAGATCAGCTTAAACAAACCTGCTCTACTAACTTTCGCTTAAGAGTAACAAGGTTCATGACCAGCTTCTGCTGGTGAGAGAAAAGAGCAGCTCTGTGTAGCTCAAAAGCTTGTCTCTCCACCACCAGCAGTTGGTCTAATACAATACAGTTACCCTGAAACCCAATACAGCTACACCCCTGCATACATCTTAAGAGTAAACATTTGCACCGTGTAGCAATGCGGCGCCTCCTGCTGGTCTCTTCTGGGAATTAGCTCTCCAGCCATTGGAGCACCCTCTGTAGTTCTGTATCCCACTGCCCGGACAAGGTGCCCTGTTATCTGGGGCGCTTCCCCCTGGCAATAATCCCTCAGTCTTCGGATCTCCCCTCCCCAGGGAACCCCCACCCACTATCCCCTCTTGCCTCAGTATACAGCTACTGCCAGTCACTGTCTAGCCCCCACGCCCTGGGGCAGACTGCAGTATCAGCCACTCAGCACTGGCAAGGTTGGGTTTGGACCTGCTGCCTTGGCCTCCCCCTGGGCTGCCCTCTGCAACCCCCAGGACCTGTTGGCCTTATGCTAGGCTGCAGCCTGGGGCTTTCCAGGCTGGAGCTCCCCAGCTCCTCAGCCTTTCCCCAGTCCTGCTCCACTCAGGTACCCTGTCTCAAGCTCCCCACAGCCAGGCCCTTCTCCCTCTACAAACAGACAGAGACTGCTGAGCTCCTGGCTCATTACCTCTTATATAGGGCCAGCTGAGGCCTGATTGGCAAATGGCCCAGCTGCAGCTGCTTCCAGCCTAGTAGCCACTTTCCCTGCCACAGCCCTCTCCCAGGGCTGTTTGAAGCCCTTCAGAGCACGAGCAGGGTGACCACTCTACTACACACAGGAACAGGAAAAAGAGGATCATTTCTCTGAAATACTACCTCCTCTTCGCATGAAATGGTACAGTCCAACCGTTTGTCAATGGCTACAGTGAATAGTTTTCAAAGAAAGTTAAAACTGACATGATGCATAATAAAACTATTTTCTCATCTCTTAAAGCAGAGGCTAAATTTGTTAGTCTCGCTCTCATCCCTACGTACATCAGGATCCTGTGAACAGCAGCAAAGTAGGTAGTTAAAAATCAAAGCCACTGACATTATGTACTTCCCTCCTCCCCCTTTTCACCCCCGCCCATGATGTTCGAAATTCTTTGTATCAACTCAATCTAAAATCAGCTAATTTTGCTTTCTAGGTTACCAGGGTGGGAGGTTTGGAGCAGAGGCCTCCCAGTAACAGACTGCTAGTCAAACTCAGTTGCAAAAAAGGCAGATAAGGCTGCTATTTGGAATCAGAAATGATCAGGATGGTCTGTGAGGCAGTTAAAACCAGCTAAGTTCCTCTTCGGATGTTTTTAAAAAGCGATGAATAAATGGAGTGCAGTACGTTTTTTGCAGTTTGGACCAGAGGCACATGTTCATGTCAGCTACCAGGCAGAAGGGGCTGCCATTACCTATCCTCTGAGAAGCATCTGCCAGGTTGCAGCAAGTTAGCCCAAAAGGCTGGAGACCAGTAGGAAGACTCCCACATTCATATACTTTAACCCTGCAGGCTGGCAAAGCAGATGGAACTACTAACATGGCAAGATGCACCAGGGCGACTATACTCAGTGACATTTACCATCGTTTCTAACACAGGGATAGACCTTACGTTGTCAAGCTGGGTGCATAGGCACCACTAGTTTGTGGAGGCCCATGTTCGTCTTTCTGAATTAGATTATACGGAAGTTATTGGGTAGATGTTGGATGCATCCAGCGTCAAGGTCCGAGCACCAAATGCAGTAGTACTCACCAGCAGATACATTTTGTTGCATCACAGTGACAGCCTGTGGTACAGCCTCACTTCTGCTTCCTGTAGCCACACTGCCTGTTTCCACATCGGCCGTGGCAGGAACGCTTTTAAGAGAAGAGAGTTCAAGGTAATAACAGTCCCGCTGCTGCTGGCCTGTACCCAGAGAGCCACAGCAGTCAGAGGCTCCTTAGCAGTGCTAGGACTGGACACCAAATTGCATACATTGCCATGCCCCTCACCTCACTGCCACTCTAGCCCCAAAAAGAGATGCAAGTGATCATGTGACCCACTGAGCCATCTCCTGGGGTAGATGTTCATTCCCAATATTGGTGTTTCAGCACCATCACAATAACTTTCACCACTTCACCAGGTCAAATTCAAGCTTGAGACCTCTCCATGTCCCCATTACACATGCCAGCAACAGCCAGTCTCACTCACAGATCTCCGTGCATGAAACTAGAGTTTCTCCCAGATAAAGCTAATGCACAGCCCAGTTCAGCGGTAGAAGGGCTTTGTGGCACAGTCTGAAATTCTAAGTGTGAAGCACAATCAGCCATTCTCACACCTGCAATGGAGGTTCTGAAACGGCTCAGTTTTTAAATAAGATTTGAGCCCAGCAGTTCAGAATTACAAACTCCCTTTGATGCCAAGCAGCGGATGCCCCCACCCTTCAGATCAGCTGAGGAGCCTGCATGGAGCTTGCATATATCTCAGAATATAGATTTTACACAAGTGTACCTGTAAAATAGATTTGAGGGAGAAGGCAGTCAGCCCTCATAGGGCTTTGGGGAAATGCAAGCTTAGAATGGCTCACTGGTTCTTACTGACTTAAGTCTTCGGCACATGCAAGCCTCGTCCACACTGACTCTCCCTCAAAAATCTTAGTGGAGAACAGGAGCCTGAACAAGGTGTCACTACAGGAACCAGCAAGGAAGGGGAAGTTCCCACAAAGTTTATTGCATCTCTCCACCTCCCAAACGCCATTCCTTAGCTGTGTGCATGTCTTTCATTGGTTACCAATCACTGCTCGTGGAGAAAGCTGCATGGTACCAGTGTCATCAATATTTTTGCCTCTTTATCGTCTCCCACTCATCTTCCATTCTGTCCACCTTTCCCATTCTCTGGGGAGTGCTTAGTGTTCCAAACCAATCTTCTCCCCACTGGGTCAGCAGCCCTGTACACACAGAAGCCGACCACTCAGCTTCTTTTGCATCACACCACAGCTGGGATCATCTGCAGGGGGACTTTGCGATCCTAGCCAGTTTCTCTCTGGAACAGCCATATGCACGAGCAGAACAGTTCAGAGAGTTACAAGCGTGTTTCATGCGCAGGAAGTACAGCTGCCCTGGAGCACTTCCTACTTCTGCCGCTATCTAAAGCGTTCAGGTGGGTGGCAGACAAACCATCCATCCAAAGTACGACTGGCCACAGCTAAATGCCCTCTAGTGCTGCTAGGCTAAGTGGCTTTTGCTTCAGAAAGCCACTGCAAACCCCCCAGTTCAGCTGTGTTTCATTCTGCATGTGCCAGGCAGCATCATGCCACATGGAAGTGGTCCCTAGTCAGAGCTAGTATCCCAAGTTGGAGGCAGAGAAAGGCACCTGGATCATACCCGACAGGCTTTTCTTGAATCCTTCGGCTGCTTTTATTGGCACCCACTCTGCTTCTTCCATCTCCCCTCCAGTCTCCCCAGATTCAGACATTTCTGGGGTCTGTGCATGGGGTTTTGCAGTTGTCTGATGGCGAATCTTTGGCTACAGATGGAAATGAGATGGTTTGAGACCACCTAAGGAATGTGTCAGACTTAGGACTACTCCCAAGTCCTAGCAGCATATCACACCCAGCTTATCTGAACAGCCAGAGAACTGCAGGACCAGGGAGGTGCCAAGTCATCAGGTTGGCAGGAATTTTTAACCATTCAAAGCAGCAGCTGGTTTAGCTTGTTATCTTTAAACAGTTTGCAGAACTTTGCACTATCCCATGCTACACAACTACAGCAAGTGATCCTAAATCACATTATTCCTTCCAATAGCTAGTGGTTAGCATACTGGCAGGCCATAGGTTAGACTTGAGTTCTGGTTTCTTGTTCCCTGGCTCAGCAAATGCTGGCAGAGCTGCAGAGGAAGCAGCCTGCTTGAGTGGGTGGGGATAAGGCAAACTGTACCAACATACAAGGTGTGACAGCTTCTTTTAGACAGAAGAGGAGCAACACTGCCAACCGGTTCCCAAAGGATTTTAGTTCTTTGCTAAAGAGGAGGATGGGGGGAATCCTTGGCGCCTGCCTAGGGCAGATGATGCATCTACCCCAGTCTTCAGAACAAAGCAGCTCAATAAAGCAACTCAGGTGTAAGAGGGAAGTTTGAAAAATTTGTTAGCCAGTACCTTTATCCACACAGAGCCCTATCAGCCACAGAGAAGTGTGGCAATGAGAGCATGCAGTTGTTTACCATGGGTGGAATATAATCAAAGGGAGAATCTGGGGACTAAGTGGGCATTTGCTGAATGTGTTGGAGCTTCTATCTGCTGGCAATTTGGTGGAGTATTAATTTCTGTTAGAAAAGAAGATGAATTTCATTGCATCATAAGTAGCCAAACCTAACAAACCCTACGACCAATAAGCCGCCAGGTGGCTGTGCACACACCCTTCCCTACCTGTTTGAGGGACTCATTCTCCTGGAGAAGCTTGTGGTTCTTCTCACAAAGTTCCCTCATTTTCTCAAGCTCTTCATCCTGTTCACAAGAAAGAATGAAATCTGTAGGGTATTTAGGGTCTGATAGGTAGAAACTGCTTCCAAAGTGCTGCCAACAGATTGTTCAAGTCAGGAGGAGATCTTGTGCAATGCCTAGGAGTGCTCTGCACCTCCACAGAGGTAGCCTCTCCACCATTCTCCAACAGGAGACTAGACCTTCAGTTTTGAGGTCAGGAGGAATACAAGCCACACTGTTAATTAAGTTCCTCTGTCTCGCCAAACAGGCCAACAATTTCCTCTTCTCATGTTACAATCTCCCAACTTTTAACACCTTCCTTGCCCTATAGGGACAATCTCGGAGCTAGGCTAGGAAAGCTCTGCTTCAGTAGCTTGGCCAACTCTCTCTTTCCCTAGCAATTTCCAATACTAATCTACCTGGAACTCAAGCCACTCAAGTAGCAGTTGCTTGTTCTCGGTGAGAGAATCCTCCAGCTTCTCCTCTGCTGCTTCTTTCTGCTGCAGTTGGCTAAGCAGGTACCAAACCTACAGGCAAATTAACAGAGTGTAGGTGAAAAGGCTGCAGACAGTGACAAAACATGCTTTTAGGGGATAAACCCCTACGGCATGCCTGGCAGTCTTGACATTCTCATTAGGCCTGGAGGTTTGGGGGCAGGTGAAGAGATGGGGTGGTGAGCAATCTCTAGTAGGCAGACACGTTGTAGAGACAAGTAAGCTAGTTCTTTGCCATCCACAGCATGAGAGTAGTCTGGGCCCACTTGAAAACACCACCTTGTGTTCAGCTGCAGCAAGTTTGTGCCTTTGAATGGAGCTGAATAAAATGGGTCTGTTTCTACTTCAGCAAGACCATTTAGCACCACTAAAACGTTAGCAATGGAGGTCAGAAGACAGATGGGGGAGACGTTCTAGGGGGTAATTACATCAGGTCTCCTGCCAGGGAACAATGAAGCCTCATGAAAATAGGTTGGGTTTGTTTTTGTTTCAGACACATTGCAAATTAATTTTCATGTAACCCTTTTTCTCTTGGCTCTAGGATCATGCCCTTAAGTCTTCTTCATGGGCAGACCTCTAGGGACCTTTCTGCAGAGCAGTTCCAATGCATTTGTTTAACCCCAGGGAAGCCATGCAGTGGTAATCCTGGTGCTCCTCCACCCCTGCCTTTTACCTTTTCCTGAGCTTGCTGATCCTGCATCACCAACTGACTTTGGAGCTCAGCCTCTCTCTCTGCCACCTGGTTTCGCTCTTCAAGCAACAGTTTCTGCACATCTGCACAGTTAGCTTTGCTCTGTGCCTGGCTGCTGTGAAGTTTGCTTTCCTCCACTTTGGAGGAAACCAGCTGGAAGACATCAGTGAGGCAACTACTGGGGAGAATGGGTGCCACTCTCCTCAGCCTAGGAGTGGGGCTGGACATCAGCAACAAGCATGCTGGAGTCAAATTTAAAGCTAGACACCCTTGAAAGCCATTATCAGGTACAGTCCCCCACACTTTACTGTGGAAGCAGACAGAACAGGCAGCACTGACAATAGTTACTAGAATGACTCCATCATTGGCTATTACCTTTGTTTCTGCATTTTGGCATGTCACTGTCTCCCCCAGTCTTCAGATCTCTCCTGACCCCACCTACCTCATTTGTCTCCAGTCTTCTTGGACTTGACATCTACTTCTAACCTGCCTGCAGTTTGTAACTCTCTCCTTGATCCTCTACTAGTCTGGTTTCCTCCTCCTCCACTCCATTTATGCTTCCTTCATGAGTGACCTTTTCTTGGCTGGAGGGATATTTGGGGGAGGGGGTTGGAAGCATTGGGGGGGAAGGGGGTATCTGGGGGCAGGGTAGAAGGTGGTGGGAGGCAGTAGGGGCCAGGGGGCATTTATGGGCAGGGGTACAAGGGGATGGAGGCACTTGGGGGGCCAGGGGGTGTTTGGGGGCAGGGGTTGGAAGCATTGGGATTCTGAGGGTATTTGGGGGTGAGGGTAGAAGGGGGTGGGAGGCAGTAGGGGCCAGGGGGGGTATTTGGGGGCAGAGGTAGAAGGGGTTGGGAGGCAATGGGGGCCCAGGGGTATTTGAGGGCAGGGGTAGAAGGGGTTGGGAGGCAATGGGGGCCCAGGAGTATTTGGGGAGGTAAAAGGGCAGTGGGAGGCATTGGGGGCTGGAGGGATATTTGGGGGCAGGGGTTGGAGGCATTGCGGGGGCGGGGTAAATGGCAGGTGGGGGCACTTGGGGGTCAGGGGTATTTGGGGAGGTAAAAAGGGGGTGGGAGGCATTGGGGGCCAGAGAGATATTTGGAGTCGGAGGTAAAAGGCAGGTGAGGGCACTTGGGGGTCGGGGGTGTTTGGGGAGGTAAAAGGGGGGTGGGAGGCATTGGGGGCCAGAGGGATATTTGGAGGCAGGGGTTGGAGGCAATGGGGGGGGCAGGGGTAAAAGGCGGGTGGGGGCGGTTGGGGGCATTTGGGGAGGTAAAAGGGGGGTGGGAGGCATTGGGGGCCGGAGGGATGGTTGGAGGCTTTTGGGGGCAGTTGAGGGCCCCCCCCTAGTTTACCCGCTCGCGCTCCAGGCCGCACCACGAGCTGCTCAGCACCCACCTCCCGAGCGCCTCGCGGCCACGTGACGCCCCTGAAACACCAGCCGCTCCCGACACAGCCAATGGGCAGCGGAGACAGAGCCCTGACCAATCGGAGCGCGAGGGGAAAGCTCCGGCCCCTCCCCCACTGCAAACCCCGAGCAGCCGCGCCCGCTCTCACCCGCCTCCTCCCGCCCGTTACTCCGCCCCCAGCCTCGCGCCCTCCTCGTGGGGCGGTGCCAGGGGAGCAGGGGGCGGAGCCCCAGCAGCCAGGGGGGTGTCAGGCAGGTCTGGTCCCGCTGCTCTCCGGGCCCCTCCCACGGGGGGATCCCGCCTCCCCTCCCCCAGCCCGTCAGGAGCCGGCCTTGGTGGCTGCACATTGCACTGACGCTGCCCCGGTGCCCCCCCCCGCCCCAAGAGGGGCCGGTAGCACCGGGAGAGCCCTGGGGCCGGCGTGGGCTGAGCCTGCCCCTTCCCAGCCGTGGGAGATGGGCTGGGTTCCCACCCCGCCCTCAGCTGGCTTCACCATCCAGCTCGGGGCTGCCATGGTACAGGTGGGGAAACTGAGGCAGGGAGGCGCGCTTTGCCCAAGGGCACCCAGCAGGCCAGCCACAGAGCTGAGCCCAGGGCTCCCGAGTCCTACGAGGACACGGCTTTGGAATCAACGTGGGCACCTGGCCCCTCCGTCACCGGCACAAAGCGCGTGTGCTCAGCGCTGGGTGAATCCCTTGGGGTTTGATGGGGGCCGGGGTCCATTGCAAAGCTTGGCCTGAGCATGCACAGTTCTGACAGCACCGCCTGCTGCCTGCTGTCATGCAGAGTGGGGGAGTCTGGCCCTGCACCCCTCTTCCTGGGACTCACAGTGACTCAGCCAGCTGGTAGAACAGAAGGTTTATTGGACAAGAGGAATGCAGGTTACAGCAGCGCTTGGAGGCACAACCAGGACCCCCCCAATCAAGTCCTTCTGGGGGTTCAGGGTGTTCGGATCCCAGCTTAGGATTCCCTGAATTCCAGCCACCCAGCGCAAAACCGAAACTAAAATTAACTCCCCTCCAGCCGGTCCCTTCCTTTGTCCCTCCTTTGTCTGGCTTCCCGGGCAAAAGGTGCTGACACCCCTCCCTCCCTACCTGGCTCAGGTTATAGGCCTAGGTCCTGTCTCTCACCTAAAGTCCACCCTGGCTCTCCCATCCCCCATACAGACAGTCCCTACTCCATCACACCTGCCCCAGCCGGGCTCACCTGCGTGAGCAGCTTCCTCCTGCCCTCTGGGGACCCAGCAGCCGTGGGGCAGGGGCTGATCCGGAAGAGGTTTTTGCAGTCCCTGTTCTGCGCCCCAAGGAGCTCAACCCCTCTGCCACATTGCTAGGAACTCTAGAGCCGGGCTGTAGCATTGGGCGGGTCACAACAGCCCTCCATTATTCTCCACCCACAAGGAATTGAAGCCCAGGTGCTATTTCTATAGCCTAGTGCCCGTGTGGGACGGAGCTGCGGCTTCTCTAAAGAAGTCAAGTCAGAGCCATTTAATAGTTGTGCTGGGATTCCTGTGAGGCCTGGGCCTCTCCCTGCTTCCCCGTTTCCATTGGCCCGCTGGCTCCTCTATGGGTTGCTTCATTTTTTTCCAGACCTCTCTGCTGTTCCTTTAATCACTGGAGCAGGTACATACAAATCTGCCTAAGTACTCAGGGGCTAGTACACTGGAAAATGCCGCCATTCAAAAGGGGTTACGCTTTTCCAAGGGGGTTTTACTGCTCCCACAGGGCCGGCTTTAGGCCAATTCGGCCGATTCTGGGGAATCGGGCCCCGCGCCTTAGGCACCTTTTAAATTTTTTTTTCCCTTACCCCGGTCCCCGGCTGCGGTCTGCTCCGGGGCCTTCCATGGTCCCGCTCCTTTGAGCGAAGCGCCGGCGGGAGCGCGGCACGGCCCCGATCTCCTAGCTAGAGCTCCAGCTGAGGTGGTGGGGCTTGCTGCGCTCCGGCCGGGGCTCCAGCCAGGAGAGCAGGGCAGTGGGGCTTGCCGCGCTCCGGCCGGAGTGAGGCTAGATCCGCTCTCCTGTCTGGAGCTCCAGCCACAGCGTGGCAAGCCCCGCGACCCCGGCTGGAGCTCTGGGCCCTTTAAATAGCCCCCAGAGCCCTGGGGCAATGAGGGGCTCCGGGGGCTATTTAAAAAGCCCAGGGCTCCAGCTGCCTCTGCCACCCCAGTCCTTTAAATAGCTGCCGGAGCCCCGCCTCCCCCATGCATTCCCCAGCGCTCCCGCCGCTACTTAAAAGGTCCGGGGCGGGGTAGAAGGGAGTTTGGGGGCTATTTAAAGGGCTGGGGTTCCAGCTGCCTCTGCTGCACCCCCTGACCTGCCCACACCAGTCCAGCCCCCCCTGCCTGCAGCCAGCTCTGCACCCCTTGCCCACAGCCAACCCCTGCCAAACTCCCTGTCCTGTCTCCTGCCACACCCCCCTGCAGCCCTGCCCAAAGCCAGCCAGCCCCACACACACTGCTGCCCGCACCAGCCCTGCACACCCTGCCCAGCCTGCACCCCATGCCCTGTCTCCAGTCAACCCCTGCTGCACCCCACTGCCTGAAGCCAGCCAGTCCCGCACTCCTCTGTCTTCAGCCCTGCAAACCCCTCCTGCACCCCCCTGCAGCCCTGCTTGAAGCTAGCCCGCCCCACACCCCCTGTCTCCAACCAGCCCCACACCCCTTGCCCTGCCTGCAGTCAGACCCTACCTCCAGTCAGCCCCTGCCCTGCCTCCAGCCAGCCCCATGTCCACTGCTGCCATGCAGTTTCCAGGGCAGTAACCCTGCACACCTGCTTCAATGAGGGGGGCAGGGAGCAGCTGGGACCAACACATGTGCACACCCCCAGGGAGTGGCGGGGATCCACACATGTGAAACAGCGGTCATTAATAGCCAATCAACAGCATATATGATGCAAGGTATATAATATATAATTTTATTATTCATATAGTTATGGAAAGTAAATAATACATGACAGAAATGAAAGGCTTTTTTTTCCACTTTTTTTAAGTCATCCCTGCCAGGGCCCCACCGAAAATGTTCGAATTGGGCCCCGCAGTTCCTAAAGCCGGCCCTGTGCTCCCAAGCTCTCTGCTGCTACTTCCCTTCTGCTGGGGCCTCTCCCCACTATTCTTTTAAACTCCTCTTCCTTAGATACTCCCTGAGCATTGTTTCATTCTCTGCTTGATTTGGCTTTCTGCTTTCTCCTGCTCTGCCAGTCGTCTTCCCGGATGCCTGACCCTTCAATTTTTGTTTCTTCATTTTGTACATATTTTGATTAGCACAGTAACAAACGCAGACTTAAGTAGCCCACAATGTTATCCAAATAAAATAATACCAACGGGATCTTATAACGCCACGTTAATTGCAAATAAAACAGATGATTATTACATGCATACATTCACACAGGTTCTGCAATGATCAGTTATAGTTACCAGCCTTCAGTTGCTCGTGCCAAGTCACTGGCCAGGTGCCCTGGACATGAGATTGGAGCCAAGTTGTTGTTAGATGCGCAGCTGATGCTCCTGGAGGGTGGTTGCAGAACCAGACTCAAAGATCACAGTCCCCTGGTCCTGTTCTTATAGGTCTTTGCCTCGATGTATGTCGATGGAAGTTGCTTCATCATGCTGAATTTGGGATTGGGATAACATTCCTCAGGTTGATCAGCAGATGGTACATTCATGATGGGCATAAGTTATCTTCCAGTCTTCTATCTCTCCTTGATGCGCTTCGGTGGGTTCTGGCCTGCTAGACGGGGGTCAGCCGGTTGTCTCTGCCCAGGGCCGGCTCTAGGTATTTTGCTGTCCCAAGTAAAAAAATGTTGGCTGCCCCTCCAGCCCTGAACTCCCCCCCTGCCCACCAGTGCCCCCCCCACACCCCTTGCTGCCCCAGCACTGGGCTTCCCCCCAAACGCGAGATCCGCTACCTGCACACGACAACAGAGCCCTGGCCCAGCTGTGACTCTGTCCCCATGCGGGTGGAGCTGCTGGGTGGTGTGGAGCGGGAGTACTTCCAGCTGGCGGTGCGGCTGCGGGGTGGCGCGGAGAACACGGCCCCCTCCCTGGGCTTTGCGGTGCTGCTGGCGGCGAAGATGGATCAGTTCGTGCTCACCGCCCTCACCCACAACATGCTGGCAGCCGAGGACCTGGAGAGCCCCCCGGACCTGCTACTTTTCAGCCTCACAGTGCCCCGGCCCAGCCGTGGAGGGCAGGAAGGCGAGGATCTCCGGCTGCGGGGCTACCTGCTCAGCACCAATGAGCCCAGCCGGCCGCTCACCTCCCTCACACACTCCGGGAGCCCCTCTCGCTGCCGCCACAGCCAAGGCTCGGCTTCAGGGGACCCCGCTTCCCTCCCTCCCCGGCTCCTCACACACACCCTGGGCTGGGCCACCCAGAGGATTCAGGGGGCCTGGGGCAAAGCAATTTTGGGGGCCCCTTCCATAAAAAAAAGTTACAATACTATAGTAACATGTATTTGGAAATGTTAAAATTAACTAGGGAAATACATCCAAAAATTAACTTGTAATAATTTGAAAATACACCAAATACATTATTTAAAAACATTAAATGCTTTACTGGTATGTATACATTTGCAATTACATAATGGGCTGTTGCTGGGTGATGGTGATGGTTGGTGCCAATGGCCTGTCACTGCTTGGTGGTAGTTGCTGTTACCCAAGGTTGGGTGGGGAGCTGGGCTCTGGGTTGGGGGGTGCCCGGCTCAAAGGGGCTGGGCTCAGGGCTGTGGAGGTGGTGGGGTTGGGGGGTGCCTGGTTCAGAGGGGCTGGGCTCAGAGCTGGTGGTCATGGGTGTGGGGGGGATGGGGTTGGGGGGGTGTCCAGCTCAGAGGGGCTGGGCTCGGAGCTGGGGGTTGGGGGGATGGGGATGGGGTCGGGGGGGTGCCTGGCTCAGAGGGGCTGGGCTCGGAGCTGGGGGTCAGGGCTGGAGGAGGATGGAGATGGGTTCGGGGGGTGGCTGGCTCAGAGGTGCTGGGCTCGGAGCAGGGGGTCAGGGTCGGGGGGATGGGGTCGAGGGCGGATGGCTCAGAGGGGCTGGGCTCGGAGCTGGGGGTTAGGGGGTGTCTGGCTCAGAGGGGCTGGGCTTGGAGCTGTAGGTCAGGGGGTGTCTGGCTCAGAAGGGCTGGGCTCAGAGCTGGGGGTCAGGGGTCGGAGGGATGGGGATGGGGTCGGGGAGGTGCCCGGCTCAGAGGGGCTGGGCTCGGAGATGGGGATAAGGGGTCGGGGGATGGGGATGGTGTCGGCGGGTGGTCGGCTCAGAGGGGCTGGGCTCGGAGTGGCGGGTCAGGGGTCAGGCGTCGGGGGCAGACAGCTCAGGGGGGCTGTGCTCGGAGCTGGGTTTCAAGGAGTGTCTCGCTCAGAGGGGCTGGGCTTGGAGCTGTAGGTAAGGGGATGTCTGGGTCAGAGGGGCTGGGCTCAGAGCTGGGGGTCAGGGGTCGAGGGCGGACGGCTCAGGGGGGCTGGGCTCCGAGCTGGAGGTCAGGAGATGTCTGGCTCAGAGAGGCTGGGCTCAGAGCTGGGGATCAGGGCTGGGGGGATGGGGTTGGGGTGTTGCGCGGCTCAGAGAAGCTGGGCTCAGAGCTAGGGGTCAGGGCTCAGGGGGATGGGTTCAGGGGGACCCAGCTCAGAGCTGCTGTGCTCGGAGCTGGGGGTCAGGGCTCAGGGGGATGCAGATGGGGTCAGGGGTCGCTGGCTCAGAGTGACTGGGCTCAGAGCTGGAGGTCAGGGCTGGGGGGGATGGGGATGGGTTCGGGGGGGTTCTGGCTCAGAGGAGTTGAGCTTGGAGCTGGAGAAAAGGGCTGGGGAGGATGGGGTTGGGGGGCGGACGGTTCAGAGGGGCTAGGCTCGGAACTGGGGGTCAGGGATGGGGGGGATGGGGTTGTCACAGAGTCACCTGGCGATGCTCTGGAACTGCTCCCCACCAAGCCAGGCAGGACTTTGGGGAGCCTCCTCTCCCTTGGAGCAGACTTGTTCAGGGCAAGAAGCTCACACGGCTTCATCTCCTGGCTCTCTTTGGAGCATTCAGCATCCTCTGCCCCTCCGGGTGCTTCCCACAGCGAGCCCACCCAGGCGGGGTCCTGAGGAAGCCACAGGGTCCTGCACCCCCACTTTGCAGTCAGACGTGACTCTCAGCCAGCCAGGAAAACAGAGGTTTATTCGATGACAGGAACAGGGTGTAAAACAGAGCTTGTAGATACAGCAAACTGGATCCCTCGGCTGGGTCCATTCTGGGGGGCAGTGAGCCAGACCCCCACCTCTGCACTTCACTCCCTGTTTCCAGCCAGCTCCACACTAACCACCCCCTCCAGCCCCTCCTCTCTGCTCAGCCCCTTTCCCGGGCCAGGAGGTCACCTGATCTCTTTGTCTCCAACACCTTCAGCTGGCACCTTTGCAGGGGAGGGGCCCAGGCCATCAGTTGCTAGCAGACAGAGGGTCAGGCATTTAGGGGCACTGGCCCTTTGCTCTGCCAGATACTTAAGAACTGCCTAGGGGACACTGAGCCACCAACACCGTATTGAGAGAAAACATTAAGAACATTTCTATTTCATCACAGGGGTTGGGGGGATGCCTGGCTCAGAGGGGCTGGGCTCAGAGCTGGGGGTCAGGGCTGTGGGGGATGGGGTCGAGGGGGTGTCCGGCTCAGAGAGGCTGGGCTCAGAGCTGGGGGACAGGAGGTGCTCAGATCAGAGGGGCTGAGCTTAGAGATGGTAGTCAGGGCTGGGGGAGGATGGGGATGGCTTCGGGGGGTGGCTGGCTCAGAGGGGCTGGGCTCAGAGCTGGGGGTCAGGGGTCGGGGGGATGGGGATGGGGTCTGCTCAGCTCAGAAGGGCTGGGCTCGGAGCCAGGAGCGGTGCCAGGGTTTTTGGCATCCTAGGCGGGGGTCCTGCCACGCTCCCGGTCTTTGGGGCACTTCAACGGCAGGTCCTGGAGCGAGTGGAGGACCCACTGCAGAATTGCTGCCACCGACCCAGAGCACGGAAGGACTGCCGCCACCGAATTGCCACCGCCGGCAGCAAAATGCCGCCCTCCCAAATCCTGGTGCCCTAGGCGACCGCCTAGGTCACCTAAATGGAAGCGCCGGCCCTGCTTGGAGCTGGCATTCAGGGCTGGGGGGATGGGGTCATGGGGTGTCTAGCTCAGAGGCGCTGGGCTCAAGGGTCATGGGGATGGGATCAGGGAGGTGGCTGACTCAGAGGGGCTGGGCTCAGAGCTGGAGGTCTGGGCTGGTGGGGATGGGGATGTGGTCAGGGGGTTGGCTGGCTCAGAGGGGCTGGGCTCGGAACTTGGGTCAGAGGTCGGGGGGATGGGGATGGTGTCAGGGGGTGCCCGGCTCAGAGGGGCTGGGCTTGGAGCTGTGGTCAGGGGTCAGGGGAATGGGGATGGCGTCACGGGGTGGGCAGCTCAAAAGGGCTGTGCTCAGAGCTGGGGGTCAGGGCAGGGGGGAATGGGGTCAGGGGGGTGCCCAGCTCAGAGGATCTGGGCTCGGAGCTGGGGGTCAGGGGGTTTCCGGCTCGGAGGTGCTGGGATCAGAGCTGAGGGTCAGGGGGATGGGGATGGGGTCGGGGGGTGCCTGGCTCAGAGAGACTGGGCTCAGAGCTGGGGGTCAGGGCTGTGGGGAAAGGGGTTGAGGCTGGGGGGTGCCTGGCTCAGAGGGGTTGGGCTCAGAGCTGGGGGTCAGGGCTGTGGTGGATGGGGTCGGGGGGTGCCCTGCTCAGAGGGGCTAGGCTCAGAGCTGGGGGTCAGGGCTATGGGGGATGGGGTCGAGGGGGTGTCCGGCTCAGAGGGGCTGGGCTCGGAGCTGGGGGTCAGGGCTGTGGGGGATGAGGATGGGTTCAGGGGGTGCCCGGCTCAGAGGGGCTGGGCTCAGAGTTGGGGGTCAGGGCTGTGGGGAAAGGAGTTGGGGCTGGGGGGCACCCAGCTCAGACGGGCTGGGCTCAGAGTTGGGGGTCAGGGCTGTGGGGGATGGGGTCGGGGGAATGTCCGGCTCAGAGGGGCTGGGCTCAGAGCTGGGGGTCAGGGCTGTGCGGAAAGGGGTTGGGGCTGGGAGGTGCCCGGCTCAGAGGGGTTGGGCTCAGTTCTTGGGGTCAAAGCTGTGGGGGATGGGGTTGGGGGGTGCCCGGCTCAGAGGGGCTAGGCTCAGAGCTGGGGATCAGGGCTGTGGGGGATGGGGTCGAGGGGGTGTCCAGCTCAGAGGGGCTGGGCTCGGAGCTGGGGGTCAGGGCTGTGGGGGATGAGGTTGAGTTCAGTGGGTGCCCAGCTCAGAGGGGCTGGGCTCAGAGCTGGAGGTCAGGGCTGTGGGGGGATGGGGTCGGGGGGTGGCCAGCTTAGAAGGACTGTGCTCGGAGCTGGGGGTCAGGGCTGGGGGGGATCGGGTCAGGGGGTGCCCGGCTCAGAGGGTCTGGGCTCGGAGCTGGGGGTCAGGGGGTGCCTGGCTCAGAGGGGCTCGGCTCGGAGCTGGAGGTCAGGGGTCATGGGGATGGGGATGGGGTTGGTGAGTGTCCGGCTCAGAGGGGCTCAGCTCGGAGCTGGGGGTCAGGGGTTGGGTGGATGAGGATGGGGTTGGTGGGTGTCCAGCTCAGAGGGGCTCAGCTCAGAGCTGGGGGTCAGGGCTGTGGGGGATGGGGTCGGGGGGGTGCCCGGCTCAGAGGAGCTGGGCTCAGAGCTGGGGGTCAGGGCTGTGGGGGATGAGGTCATGTAGAACTGAATGCAAAAGGGGAGCAAGCATAGACTCCACAGTTTTTATAAAATCTGGTGTGCACATCACCAGCTTTAGTAAGCCTGGCACTATAGGAACCACATAATCTCTGAAGGAAATAGGAGTTTAGGTTTGGACATTGATTGTAAACTTGCTCTACCAGGAGTTAAAAAGGGAAAATTGCTATTTGTAAGTCGCTCCTTTAGGAATTGGAGGTTATAGTGTTTTGATATTTATCAGTTCGGTTTCTTGTGCTGTAGTTGGTTATGACACACTTGTTAGGGAAAATGTTTAAGAAGACACAGTCTAAAGACATCTTTAGAGAGAAACAGGGAACGCTGTCTTTTGTACAAGAACCCACACCCTTTAAAGAAGTACTACAGAGGTTTGGACACAGCCCATGGACTGACGGGGGGCTGGGAGATGTGTGGACTATTTCAGATTTGGAGGATAGGCTGGCGCGGTTATAATCCTGTACAAACCCATTCAGCCTAAAAGGGATTCTGCAGCAATCTGGCTTTTGCGAGACGCATGCAGGGATTTAAACTCCCGCTTGGCATCCTGCCAGGAGGAGAATACCTCCCTGCACGAAAAACTCACTCATATGGAAAAAGAGGGAGAAAAATGGAAAGCGATAGCGATGGGGGTGCAAAGCCAGTTAGACCCTCTCTGGGAGGCAATCAGGGAGGGCAAAGAAAGAGAGAAGAGGCTAGAGGAACAGGTCGAGGAAAAGGCAAAAACAGAAAAAGAAAATCAAGTATTGCAGGGCATGGTAAAGAGGTTAACCATAGAACAAAGTAAAACTCTCCCCGCTAATCACAGCCGATGCGAGTCCCTTATCCAGCACCTTAAACAAAGGCTTGGATTCGCAAACCGCCAGATAGCAGCAGTGATGGCAGGAGAGTGGGACTTTGATCCCCAGAGGGACGTCCCTGACTGGAAAGATGCCCCGAGGGAATCTAGCGAGGGCTGGGAAAGAGAGATCCAGAGCAGCAATCCTGAGCCCCAGGGGCCGGTTGCAGCCGTTAACAGAATTACTGTAACAAGAACAGACACAGCTGCAGGGACTAGCACAGCTACTACAATCGTCTCCGTATCAGATGGCAAAAATGCTTGGACCCCTTAACTTGGAAAATTTCTCAAAATGGGCTCTGCGTGTGCTGCAATTGGCAAGCAGAAAAGATTTAACAGTCTCTGAGCTTAAACGCCTCATGGCTACCTGTGCAGCACCCGAATTACAGGGAGTCACTGATCGAGTGATGAGAGACCACGTGGAACAGGCCAGCCGATGCTATTGCCAGAACCGCTAGGGAGCTCATTTCTGATACTCTGCTGCCATCTAGCGATGTGAGTGATCATGGCAGCAAACTCCGGGAAAAACGGAACGGCAGGAGCTGATTAGCGTGGCACATCACTTCATGCATGAGGGGACAGAAGGGACCTTAAGAAGGCTAAGGCAGGTAGCAGACTGGCAAGGGGTGGAGGATGATGGAAAAAAATGGGTGCAAAATTGTGCGCGCTGTGCAAAGTCAAAGCTCGTTTCCCTCACTGGCAACCAATGATGCACCAGAGACGGTTGGGACCATGGCACAGAATACAGATGGATTTTATTGATAAGTTGCCTAGAAGTAAAGAAGGATTCCAATATTTGTTGGTTATTATAGATTCATTTTCAGGATGGGTGGGAGCATTCCCCACTAGGGATAACAGTGCTAGGACTGCAGCTAAAACTCTTCACCGAAGTTGTGTGCAGATATGGAACCCCTGAGGTTATAGACTCAGATAATGGAAGTGCATTTGTGGGGCAAATTTTCACAATGATGTTACAAGTCCTAGGGATCACCCAGAAATTCCACATCCTATACCGACCCCAGTCCTCTGGCCAGGTGGAAAGGATGAAATGCACTATTAAAGAGGCACTGCGAAAAGTAATAAACCATACTGGTAAGGACTGGCCTGAGAAACTACCTCTAATCTTAGCTGCCATTCACAGTAGTGACAGGCTGAGAACTAAGATCCAGCCACATCAAATTCTTTTTGGACAACCAATGAAGTTAATGATTGATCCTGAACATTTTACTACACACCCAGAGGATCATCCTATAGCCCCCCAGAATGATTATTTCCAATGGCTAAAACAATTACAAGAGGATAAAACCACATTACAGTACAGGATCAATTAATCTATTGAGCACATGAATGAAAAAATGCAAAAACAAAGAACCAATGAACCCACTTTATGGGAAGTTGGAGATCAGGTAATGTATTTAAAATTGGGTAAAAAGGATCACACCTTAGAATCTAAATGGGTAGGTCCTTATTGCATAGTGACCGTCTCAGCCCTCTGGTACCGCATTGAGAAAGATGGGAAACTTAAATAGGTACATGTATCCCAGATCAAACTGTTTTCTTAAGAGCATGTGCTTCATCCCTTGTGGGTATCACTGTCACCTACTCAGCCTATAATAGATCACAATCATCATCGTCACCCCGTCCTCCCTGGATACCATACATTCCCACCCTTTAAACCAGGACCCCGAGAGACTCGGACAATAACAGTATGGATGAAAGAAACCAAATTAGTAGGAAGTACAACAGTACTGTTTTTAAATGGTCCACAACCCATAAAAGTACCCTGTCCTCATTTGCTTAAGATGCAGCCTCCCATAGAGGCACAAGTGGTGCAATTAATTGTAACCTTACACCTTTCAATAAACTGGACCAGGAATAATTTAACTCTAACTCGGCCAGAACACCATAGCTCCCCTCTATTTGAAGCATGATTCAAATCCTTACAACCAGAATATCCCTTCCCTAGTCAGCGATGAGGGATAACAGATACCTTGTTAGGAGGTATAGGAGCAGGGACCAGAATTCTAAATTTGGTAGATCTAGAAGCACTGAAAAATAAGGCCAGTGTGGTAGAAACATTGCATCATGCTATTGTATAGGGGCAAGAGCACCAGATCGCTGAATTGGTGCAAACTGGGGTAGACACAATGATCTTGCAATGGCAGATGTGGGAACATGTTAACCGGGCATTCTGGGCTCAATATGCCACCACGAGGGACATAACAAACAAAACAGCGTTAGCTTTGTGGTGTTCCGAACAACAAATATTAGCTAGTATGCTGACAGAGAGGGAAATGGACTGGGTACGAGCTAAAGATATGACAGTCTTAACTCCTCTGCTGACAAAACATAAAAATAACCTTTTCCTTCCTTATGTTTCTGGATGGTACAAGGCCCTGGAATCAAAGGTATACACATCGACTCTCATGGGGCACATCACTATACAACCCCACAAATATAAAATTACTCTGTGGCCCTTCATATCCCTCCCAGTTCTCCAGGGCAAACATCCTTGGGCCCCTTGATTGGTGGGAACATATCTGAAGAAACAAGGGGAAATCATAGACCATCGCTTGTGTTCCAGGTGGACTGCACAACAATGGGTATGTCCTACCTTACCAAAATTAGAAGAGCCCTGCTCCTTACAACATAAAAGTTTGGCAACTTGTTACTGGAATGAACTAGATAACAGTACCACAAAAGTGAATTTTGATAGGAAAAGTTGTGTCTATTGGATTAGAGAAACTTGTATGGCAAGACAAATACATCTCAGAACAGCCAGTAGAACAGTGTATGTGTAATATAACTTTGTTAAAAACTCCCACCCTAACCTATTACTTCCCCACTCATGAGGATAAAAGAACTAACACACTGGATACCAGTAATATTCTAGACTTTAACTTCACTTTGGGGGTCAATTGGACAAATCTGTACAAACTAATGCAGGAAAATAAACAAATTAGCCAACTGACTGAAACCACATGGACCCAGGTTCAGACACGCAGTTTGGCTATTTTACATCAGGGATCTGAAATATTAAGAGTATCTGCACAAGCAGAACAAATCATGACGCACCATTGGTATGATATTTTAAAGGGATGGTCCCCCTCTTGGTCTTCAACTTTAACAATTATGTTACACCCAATTGTTGTTTTCTTTATTGTGATAAGTTTAATCTTAATTATAATGTGTGGCAGTTGCTGCTGGATGAAAAGGCTGTATTTTAAGCTAAAACCACAAGCTCACATTGTTCCCCAATATATAGCCTTAAAACAATTACATAGAGTGTGACCCATTCAATACCCCTGGATTGAAGGGTCAAAAGCGGGACAATCTAGAACTGATGTAAATGAAATTGTTTTTAGTTATTCACTGTATCATTGTAACTTCTGTTCACCATTTCATTACACTTGCCATTTTGCCTACATTGTAACTTCTGGGCACTATTGTAACTCAAAACCCATTTTAAAATGCTTACTCCATTTTGTGGAAGGCTTGTGCTGCAGCCTTCATTTTTGCGAGCCATGCTGTAATTTTATTAATTTAGTTTAGATGTGTGAATGAGGTATGTATGGATGATAGAATTAACCTCCACCGCCAGCCCATCTTGATGAGATAAAGTTCAAATACCAACGGCTGAAGACCTAGACAATAGCCCTAAACAAAGTAAGAAGCATCCACCCTAAAAAGGAAAGGACAAAAGAAACAACAGAAGGAAGATCAAAGCCAGGTTCAAGGATGAAAGTCACGCCTGCAATTGATGGGTGATCAATCACCAAACCCAGAGGCAGCGTGACACAGCAAGACCTATAGACTTTGAATCCAAACTAAAAGCCTATAAAAAGAAGGGTGAGATGAGAGACTTTGGGTAACGTTCTGCTATCAACATCGAGGGGCATCGGTGCGTGCCCAACAGAGACCTGGCTTCTCCTCGTGCTCGGCTTTCCTTGCCAGTTAGCTGCCATGAGCTACGATCCCCCAGCTGTGAACTCAAGCAACAATCGGGACTGGTAACTATCCAGCAGCTGCAGAACATTTGGGGTGTGTGTGTGTGTGTGTGTGTGTGTGTGTGTGTGTGTGTGTGTAAGTATTAAGGTATTTGCTAGTAGTTATAGATCACAATAAATGTGGCATCTTTGTCTTGACCCCTAAAACGATCCTGTGTAGTTTTGTCTGTACAACATATGTGCAGAATGTTTAAATCCGATTGGAATTTGAGTTCTGTTCCTTTGCTCTGAAATAAAAAATCCCCTGATGGATGTGTCTTGTCCAAATGATTTGCCAATGCGAAGGTGAGAATATCTGCCAAAAGCTATGACAGCCTTGCTGTAAACTCCAATTCATTACAGTGGAATTCATCTCCTAGATTGAAAAAATGTTACTGAGTGAGCGCTAAAGGCTTGTGCTCTATGTTCTTCCTCCCCTGCCCCAGAAGCTTATTCTCTGTTCTGTGTACCAAGGGCTCAGAAAATGGATGTTTAACAGCAAAAATGATCCTACTGAAGTTTTGCATCAAAACTTATCCCTTGTGATCTCAGCTGTATAATGAGAGGAAGAAAGTTCAAAACTGAAAAAATACAAAGTGTGTTAGAACTGACAGAAGTGACTGAGTGCAGGCTGCCACTCAGCACCTGAATGACCTATTTATATATTCCAGTAGTGTCCACAGGCCCCAGCTGAATGTGGAAGCCCATTGTGCTAGGCACTGGACATACACATAGTTAAGACAGAGTCTCTGACCTTGAACTTACAGTTTAAATAGACAAGACAAACGCAGGGTACAAGGGGACAGTGGCAGAGTGAGGGGAAAGTGACTTACCCAAGGCCCTACAGCAGAACAGTGCTAGAACTGAGCTTTCATGGCTCCCAGGCCCGTGCCTCTCCATGCTGCCTCAGAGCTTCTCCGTCCTCTGCAAGGACCTGCGGACAGTACAGGAGGTTTGATACCACGTTTGATGTCGGCAGCCAGGCACAAGAAGATGCCCAAGAACTAAGGGCGTGTCTACACTCACCATTTAAAGTGGAAAAAGTCCTGTTTCTGTGCAAAAGCAGTGGGAGCATCTACACTTGCCAATGACTTTTTGCGGTGAAACTCCAGAAGTTTCACCACAAAGCGAAAGCCACCTCGCTGAGGGACATCCAACTCTGACCGGTGATGCTTTTGTGGTGATGTGCACGTGAAGACACCTTCTTCCTGTTTACAGAGCTTTAGCCTCCAGAGGTGACCACTCTGCCCAGCAGCTCTGCTCCTCTGACATCAGGTAAACAGACACCTGCCCTACCCTCTGTGAAGCCCTGGGAACTTTGAAAGAACCCTGTATTCTTGGCAAGTGCTCACTTATCTGCAGCAAAGGAGCCCCTGCTTGGAGCAACGCTGAGCTACTGGAGCTAATGAGTGTTTGGGGAGAGGAGGCTGTGCAGGGACCTAGAATGTCCAGAGATCACCACTACCCCCTTCCCACAAGGCCCATGGTGAAAATGGAGAGAGTTGTACTGTGGGAGAGTTCCCCTTAGGGCCACGGAAGTGCTGCAAATGTAAACGCTCTCTGTGGCCTGTGGAAGTGAGGACACAAACCAGTGCTTTTCTTTCATGGGTCACTCTCACCCATTGAAACTGAACTCTGCAAGAGCAGACATCGCTCAAGTGTCACCCTGAATTTCCTAGCTTTCATCTGTTTCAGTCAACCCCTTGAATGGGATGTTGGCTGAGTGAATTTACATTTCAATGCAAACTATCTTGGTCCCAGGGTGAATGCAAAATCAGCTTTTATAGTGACAGCTGTCAAGATTCCTTCCGCACTCTGAACTCTAGGGTACAGATGTGGGGACTGCATGAGAACCTCTAAGCTTAATTACCAGCTTAGATCTGGTTTTCCTGCCACCACTCAAATTATTTATGAGTCATTTGGAAACTCTGTCTACCTTCCCCCCAGACTATCTCCCTCCCAGTAGCCTTGAGAGACTTCTCCAAACAAGTTCCTGTTGAACACCGATCCAAACCCCTGGATCTTAAAAAAAGGAGACATTAACCATTCCCCCCT